>NC_072386.2:116585252-116735252 GCF_028885625.2 Pongo pygmaeus | reverse complement strand
CCTTCAGAAGGAGCTGGAATCAATGGGAAGAGTGAATTAACTGTGGTGAGTGACTAATCAGGAAATAATCAGGTTTTACATGTCGCAAAAATGTCTGCGCACCAGATAGAGAATTGGGATAGAGGTTTCCAGGGAAGACAGAGGCAACAGCTTTGGGGGAGGTTTAGCTTAGTGGTGCAAGAAGGGGGAGCCTGCCCAGTCTCTGAGCCCCCCGCCCCCACTTTAGTGATGGTGTCTGTGGATCTCACAGGGTTGCTAGAGGATGTAAGACCAGCGGTGGGAAATCTCCGGTGCTCCATAAATGTTAGCTCTATATTAACATATAGAGTCATTAAGACACCTTGTCCCAAGGACCTGCTCCTGGGGTCCCCAGTTGCTGTGGCAATCCCTCTGCTGAGCATCCTGCCCCACCCTCGGCCTGGGGTGTGCCAGGTAGGTACTATCATTCCCATTTAACGGATGGGGAAACTGAGGCTTAGCAATTGTTCCAAAGTCTCACAGGGCAGAGGTCCTGGAATCCTGAGCTATCTGTGAAACAATGGGAGGGACAGGGGACAATTCTAACAGAGTCCAGTTCAGAACTTCCAGGGTCACGGTGGGTCTAGGCAGAGGTCAGCCCAAGGTGGAGAGAATTTGAGTCCAAGGTTGGCCCAGTTAAGGGGTAAGTCCTGAAGTTCCAGGCTTCCAGGAGGTCAGTCCACTTGTAGCCAGGACTCAGTGGTTAGTGGGGGCAGGTCAGGATCTGGGGAGCACCAGGAAAAGAGGGAAAAACAACAGCTATTCTGTATTGAGCTCTTATTGCATGCAAGATGGCACGTGCTGGGATGTTTGTTTACAAGCAGAGTCTCACTGGATTCTTTCCACCGCCCGGAGAGGCATTTGCCAGGATCATGTCTGTTTTTACAGATGAGGACACAGGCTCAGAGAAGTGCAGTCACTTACCCAAGTCACGCAGCGGATATCTAGGAAGCAGCAGAGTGGGTTTTGACCCCAGAGCTATTGCCTCCAGCATTGCATGACGTTGCATGATGCCACACCCCAGCCCAGGAAACGACTTTCCATATGGTCTTGGGCATGTCAGTTCCTAGGTCTGAAGGTTCAAATTGACCTTGTGGGTTCAGGAGCCCTTACACTGTGGGATGTCCATCACAATAACGGTTGTCAAACATCAGACACAGTAGGCACTCAAAAATGTCTTTATTTCCATTCTCTTTTTTTCTTTCCTTTTACCCCCAACCAATCTAAGCCAGAGTCAGTTCCAGGTTCTAATCCCAGTGGAAGGAGGCCAGGCAGGGAAACTGGGATAAGTGGCAGCTGCTGCATGTGCAGAGTCCGCCCGTCCTAGATTAAGAGGTGGGCTGGGCATGGAGCCGACTGATATTTCCTCTGTCCTTCCTCCACCGCTGACTGTGTGGTCAGGAAGGTCTGTGTGCCTGCTGCTCTATCAGACCTCGCCTCTCAAATTCATTCATCCTCCTGCCACCGCAGTGCCTGGCCCTGGGCTGGACACTGGGGACACAGGAGAGTCAGACCCAGATCTCTACCTGGAGGAGACCGCAGCCTGGAGGAGAGGCGGCCTGGGACCTGGGCAGTTCTAATCCAGACTGGCCATGACAGCCCAGGGAGAACTGAGGTATCTGCCTGATCCCAGAGAGGGCTTCGTCACTGCCATCACTGCCAAGGGGCATGGTGGGTACAGGGGCAGGCTCAAATCCCAGCTCTTCCACTGAGAAGCTGTGTGACCTTTGATATGTTCCTTTGCCTCTCTGTGCCTCATCTGCTTCAGAGGCAAAATGAGAACGGTATTAATGCCTCCTCATGGGGATGTCAAGGGCATTCAGCAAGCTGGTCCCAGCCAAACACTGGGCTTGGTCCTGCTCCCCAAGGGCAGGTGTTGCCAGGCATTTTCCAGACCCACTGTCCGGAAAAGTAACTGAAGTCTCCAGGAGTCCAATGACTTGCCACAGCTCACCCATCTGCTGGAGTGACGCAGCCAGCTCTGAGGCACGTCCCCTGGCTGTAAGCTCTCTAAGGATAGGGACCTAGACAGGTCTGCCTTCTGGATTGTTGAACTCCCATGCCCTGCCCAGGGGATAAGGAGGGAAGAGATGGAGAAGGAAATTGAGATGGGTCCTGGGGGATTTCACCAGAAAGAAAAGATGCTGAGGACACCCCAGGCAGAGGGAACAGCATGGGCAAAGGCAAGGAGGTGTGAGAAAGGCCACTGGGTGCAGAAAACTGGAGCCATCCAAGACTCCTGGAATGAGAGGTGGGCAACAGAATAGGAGAGGCGAATCTGAGCTAGTGGTGTGCTGGTAAATGCCTAACAACTAGCTCTCTTTAACATTGAAATGGGGAGGGAAGAGAGGCCCTGATGTGTAGCATTTGCCAATTCACATGGTGTGAATACTCCCGCCATGACTGATTTTAAGCAACCAACATGACATCAACCAGCTCACAAAATTCCTGAAAGGTTAACAATCAGCTCTTGTGATCAAATGTGAGCAGGGGAGCCCGGGCAGGTGGGGGCCCTCCTTCAGGAACTGTCCAGCTGGACCTCGCCTCTGCTCACATGCGAAAGCTGTTTCCTGCCAACGATGGCTCTGCGGGCCTCAACTCCCCACCTGAGCAATGGGCTAATGGTTCCTAGGCAGAGGCAGAGGCAGGACCAATGAGGTGGACCCAAGTCCAAGTACAGTGACACCTTTATCTTCATTTCCCGGCCTCATCTCCCCCTGGGGCAAAAGTGAAGTGGGGTGATGGGCAGGCAGAGGGAATCCAGGACCCACCCAGGCCCTCCTCCCAGCCCACTGTCTCCCACCCCAGCTGGGGAAGCTACAGGGCCCAGCCAAGCAGGTGGTGGCAGGGTCACCTTGGGAAGAGTTACTGGGGCCTGGGAAGAAGGGGGAAGATATTATGTACCGAAGGCTGCAGCCAAGGACACTAATCTGAACAGACAAGGAATCAATGGGAATTTCTATTTAGGGAGGAAATCAATAGGAATTTCAAGGTAGGAAAAAAGGGAATTACCTTTAATTGGAGTTCTGGTCCAGCCAGTTCTCTAGTGAGGCCAGGGCTCACCTGGTCCTCAAGGGATGGCCACAAGGAACCCTCAACCTGCCCCAGCCCTGCCTGGGGTGCCTCCCACCAGGTAAGAGACACCTTCTCTCAAGGAACCGTTTAATCTCTGGCTAGGAAGCCAGGATTGAGTCGGCGAACAGAGATCTCCAGAACCAGGCACAGAGAGCTCCATCTCCTCATCCATTAGGTGGGGACAATAGGGGCCTCATCAGTGAGAAGCAAATCCCAGGTGTGTAAGAGGAACCTTATGTACCTTATGCGTATGGCACCTTAATGGTGCCAGGCACTGTCCAAGTACTTTGCTTGTGTTAATAAGGGTTAGAAAATCTAACCCATACTAAGCCCCACTATTACTATTACTATCTCCATTTTATAGAGGAGGAAACTGAGGCACCGAGGGGTTAAACAACTTGTGCGAGGTCACACAGCTAGGAAACACAAGCCCTGGCACCAGAGCCTGGGCTCGAACCCTGTGCTCTGCTGCCCTATGGTAGGTGTTCAGCCCTGCAAGATGTGTCCCAGGTGGTCCACGTCCCATCCAAGGGAAATCAGGTGGGTGGCGGTGACTGCCTGGGGTACAGGGGCCCTGTCCAGGAAATGGCAGGATAAGTTCAAGCCACATGGAGAGGGGCCTGAGACAGCTGCCCCCATTGTCGTGCCCTCAAGTGCACACAGACATCCCCCTGGATCCTGCCCCCCAGGAAAAGGACATCCTCAGAAGGAGGCTCAGGACCACTCAGATGCCTACGTAGACCCCACTGGAGGCCAAAGGTGGCTGCTGAACAGTGCCTGGCAAATAAGCTCCGGTGTAAAACGGGAGTGGGAGACACCCCTGCCTCAAGAACGGCAGGTGCCACCCCCACTGGGAGCCATCTAGGAGGAGCCACAGCCTGGGCCAGGATCACAGGAGGGGAACTCCCCTGGCCTGGGAGCTGGGGGCTTTTCTGTGGTGTCTCCCCAGATCCTCCTACACACCCTGTACAGATGAAGGACCGTGCCCCAGAGGCAGAGCTGGGAGGAGCAGAAAGAGCAGAAGGCCAGCCCCCATTCACGTTCCCCCAAAGTGGTTTTTTTGTTTGCTTGTTTTTAGACAGGGTCTCACTCTGTCGCCCAGGCTGAGTGTAGCGGTGTGATCACAGCTCACTGCAGCCTCTATCTCCCAGGCTAAAGCAATCCACCCGCCTCAGCCTCTCAAGTAGCTGGGACCACAGGCATGCACCACCATACCTGGCTAATTTTTTTTTAATTTTTTTGTAGAGATGGGGGTCTCACTATGTTGCCCATGTTGGTCTCAAACTCCTGGACTCAAGCGATCCTCCTGCCTTGGCCTCCCAAAGTGCTGGAATTACAAGCTTCAGCCACCGCACCTGGCCAAAATGGGCTCTTTTATAGCAGCACATTGGTCTGATGACTGTTGAGACTTTGATTAAAAAGACTGAGAGGAAGCTGAGGGGAACCTATGGCTGACACCACAGGGACAGGGAGAAGGAGTCAGAGGGAGAGGTCTGTCATGTGTTTGTCCCCCAACCCAGGCCTGCATGCTTCCCGACGGGGCACACTCTTGTGCCTCTGTGAGGCCCGCTTTACAGAAGAGAAAACTGAGGACAGGGGAAGTGTTCCCCCAGGATCACACGTGACTGGGAGGAGGCAGCAGCTTGGAGCCCCGCCTGTCCTCCATCTCCACACCCCTTCTGTGGATCCCGAGGGTGCAGCCAGCCATGCTGCGCAGGTCTCCAGGGGTCCACAGAAGGCAGGGGAGGGGAGGGGAGAGGGCTAGAGAGTGGGAGAAAATTAAGAGCCAGCACAAGGCTGTTCAGAACTGGAGATCTGGTGGTGGGAGCTGTGGGGTACGGGAGGGGAGAGGGTGCAGGTCCCTAGCTGGGACCTCGCAGACCAACTTTTGACTTAGGTCTGTGACACCCATGGAGTCCTGGATGCTCGGCAGGGAAATGAGGCAAGTTGCCGGTTGTAAGGACAGACAGGGCAGGTGCTTGGGGCTTCCAGAGTCCCTGGTGATTCTGCCTCCAACACCACCCTCCCCACTTCCCTAGTTCCAGCCTGAGCCTTGAGGGGGCACCCAGGACAAAGGAGTGGTGAAGGCTGGGGGCCAGAAGGGCTGGAGTTCCGCTTCGGAACTCATGGCCAGGCCAGGGCAGGGGCTTGACTCCTCCGAATGTCAGTTTCCTCCTCTGTGGAAAAGGGGAATCAGTTGTCCTAAGGATTGGAAAAAACATGAACTGTAGAGTGCTGACCCCAAGGAAGTGCCTAAGGGATGTTTGCTGAGGGAGGAAACAGGTCCCTGGACGGACAGACAGACGGACGAGCGTGGCTGAGTGGGTGAAGGAATGACTGCGCCCCGCCCTGACCAGCCAGCCTGGCAGAGAGGACCCCTGCTGGTGACTCAAATCCAAGACACACAGTCCCCAGAGCGTGTGCCCCCAACTCCACCCCCCGTCCCAGGGGACACCTCTACCCAGGCAGAGGGGCCATTGTCTAAGAATGGCCACGTGTGTCCCCAGGCCTGGATCTGGACCATGGTGGGACACTGGCCACCATCCCCACCCTTCCGAGAGGGCAACTGCCCCCTAATGTCCCTCGCCATCTTTTACGACCCAAGCAGTATGCACAGCCCTGCTTCATGAAAACAAAACGAGCTGCATCAACAGCAGAGAGCAGGCTTTCCAGGCCACCAGTTCTGGGGACCAATTCAAGGGAGGCCTCCAAGCCCGCCTTGTACCCTCGTTGGGGGATCCTGGGACCGCTCCCTCTTGGGAAGCAGAGGCCCAAACCCACAACAAACAGGCTGAGTGATTGAGCAGAGGCTGCCACAGCTGAGCCCAGGTTCTGTTTCTGCCCTGGGGGTCCCAACCCATCGCCACCCGACTAAGGCACTCGTATTGGGCTCTTTGGGGACATTCTCCCTCTCCAACCTCGGGAAAACCTACCAGGTGTGGATCATGACCCCTACCTCACAGACAGGGGAGGAAAGCGAGGCTAGGGGCAGGCAGGAAGCAGCTTGTCCAAGACCCTGTAGGCCCTGGTCTGTCTGATTCTGCTCCCTGGTCACAGATGTCCTGGGGCTGGCGTCCAGCGCCCCCTGCACTCTGGGATGTAGGAAGTCAGCCTCCTTCCTCCCTCCTCCAGACCCCTCAGCTGAGCCTGCCAGGGTCTCAAGCAGAGATGAGACCCATCCCTGTCCCCTCTCAGGTCACCGGGCTCAGCCGGGCTCAGCTGGAGCTGAAGGTTATTGCAAACTGCCAGGGCCCTGCTCACCTCATTAAGTCCAGGGAGCAGGGTCAGCGGCTTTTACAAGCCCCATAAAGCATTGCTCGTGGCCACTACAGCAGACTGCTGGCCCTGGCGACCAGTCCCTCCCTGGGCCCAGGACAGGAGGGGACAAGTTTCTTCCTTAAGGAACTCATCTCCCAGATTGATAAAATCACCAGAAGTGTCATGGGCGGTCTGTGCCCCAACAGATAATTACAGTGTGACACCCAGAGGCCCTGCAGCTTGTCCCGCGCCTTGCTGGGCCAGCACTGTGTTAATAAATGCTTTGAGCCTATTATCTCACTGAGTCCTTGAAACAGCCCTATAGAGTAACACAGCCAGCCGCATTTTACAGATATGGAAACAGAGGCCCAGACGGGTGGCCAAGGTGGGACTACAGAGCTGGGATTTGAACCCAGAGCTGCCAGGACCCGAGCCATGCTCCAAAGCGCCCATTCGCTGACTATGAGCACCACTCTGTGGTTTGAGCAGGGTTCTCCCGCTTTAGTGAGGAACCCCAAATGCCCCGTCACCCCAGTTTGTGTGCATACATGAGGCAACAATAGCAGGAATTAGCAGAGCCACAGTGCAAGCTTCTTGCTGGTTCCCAGGACTGCCTGCGTGATGCAGAATCTCAGCAACCACCAGGGATACCCCAGGCACTTCTGAGAATCCTGGAGGGTGTCTCCAATAGGCTTGGAAGCCTGTCCACCCGGGTCTGTCCTACTGGCCCCAGTGAGGATGTCCCCAGTTGGCTGTGGTCACCAGGACAAGGCAGCTGCCCTCCCCTCTGTGCCTCTGCAGCTCTGCACCTCTAAGACTGAACACCCCTCTGCCCACTCAGAAGGGCCCATCCCCCCTCCCCGGCCTCCCAGGCCCCAGGACCTTCTCGTCTGAGCATGAGTCAAGCCCCGTCCCCTCTGCAGAGAGGGAGTGGTCAAGCCCCTGGATCCGTGGCCTGGCAGTTCCAGGTCTGGGTTGGGAAGTGGCTCCCTGACTCACCAGCCATGTGAACCTCAGGGGCCTTCCTTGCCTCGTCAGTGAAATGGAGGCCACGGTAAGGAACAGGCGGGAGACCCCAGCCCCACCCTGCACAGGGCCCAGTGCACAGCACCCCCCAAAGGCAGTGTTTGCTGTTCTCCCACATAATCCTCCTTGCTCACCTCCTCTCTATACCAACCACCTCCCTCCTGTTCAACTCACCCACCTGGAAACCTAAGAAATAGGGGGGGGGCCCCGCCCTGATGCCAGTCTGGACACTGCTCCACAGACAACATCCTCTGGCCTTTTCTTGGGCCCCACAGCTGCCACCCCACCCTGCTGGGTGAGTCCTGTGCACCCCACAATATTCACACATCCCCCACCACACTTCACCCCAGAGCAGGCTTGGTGGGAGGGGAGGAGGAAGAGGACCCCTGGCCTGGGAGTCACCCCTGAGGCGTTGAAGTCCCCCATGGGTGCGGAGGGGCATTGGGCTTGAGGGGGTGTCGTGCCCACTTCCTCAGTGCAGAAATCTTGCTGGGAGACACTAGCTGGCTGATGCTGCCATAGGTGGGGGATGGGGAAGAGGGCAGGGGCTGCAGAATTTCAAAAGCTCCTTTACGCCACAAAAGTGCAAGCATGCACACTCACACACGCACACTCATGCATGTGCGCATGCACACACACACACACACACACACACACACACACACACACACACACACACACACACACACACACACGGGGTCAAGCATCCTCCATGGTCCGGCTTTTCTCCACAGTGTAACCAGCAATCTCAGTCACTCCCTGTTACCAGGAGAGTCTGACCTTGAGTATCCTAAAAGCTCAGATGTTACATGTGTGCCTCTGATGCCCGGGTGCTGACACATTTGTGCATGAGCAAACATCCACGTACAAGACTGTGGACAAACAGGTCTGTATCCATGCAGCCACAGATGCACACTTGCATTCTGTCATAGGGACAGATACTCGTGCACATAAACACAGACACACACTCTGATTCAGAGGCCTGAGACCCCTGCACCAGTGTGCTCAGGTATACACTCCATGTGCGTGGAGTGCAGAATGAGGCAGCTGTCCCAGCCCACCTGCTGTACTCTAGCATCAGGTGAGCTATGAGGGTGCTGCTGCTCTGCCTCTCACCCCATGCTCTCAGAATGCCCTTGAGGGAGGGGCAGGGCTCTTCCAAGGCCTTGAAAGCCCCATGAGAAGCCCTGGGGCACATGGCACAGATTGCCTCCATCACCACAGATACTCATCACAAATACTCCATCATAACAGATACTCCATCATCATCACCACGGGGCCCACCTACAACCATGGGAGCCTGGAGCCCTCGGGGCAGGAGTGACCCTTGCAGGGCTAAGTGGGCAACCTCAGTGGGCACCAAGGAGATGGACTTCCTGGGAGGCAGAGGAAGTCTCCCCAGGAGAGGGGAGGAGGAGGGGCGATAGGGAAGAGAGGCAGGAAGAAGGGGAAGGAAGAGGGAGACAGGAGGAAGAAGAAGAGGAGGGGAGGGGGCCCAGGGGAGAGAGGCTGGTAGCCATCGTGGAACAGAAATCCCTACCACACCTAAGGGACCATGAAATTCACTTGTTCATCGTCTATCATTCATCATCTAGCTGTTGCCCCTCCTGCTTAGAACCTATGTTGGGGCAGCACATTTTAGATCCTCAGTAAATGTTTATTGAATGAATGCAGGAAAGCCTAGTTCTGGGTCCTCATCTGCAACCTGGCCCTCTGACCCTCTTGATCAGCCACCCTGGCCGCTGGGCCAGCCTCCCTGTGGTGTCAGGCCTAAAAATAAGATTCAGCACTATGTGCCACCCTGACATCTGGTGAAATCTGGAGAGCCTGACCCCAAGTTTCCCACCCCTCTCAGCTCCTGTGGATAAGGTCCAGCTTAACCACCTTCCCTATCAAATGGAGCAGGCACAGCTCTTGCCGATCCCCACACAGCCAATCACACCCTCCTGTGGGAATGAGGGCACCCCAACTTTTTGATACCCCAAAACCTGTCTCTCACAGCCCCTGGTTGTTCACAGTGTTCCCAAGTGCAGCCCTGGATGGCCCTGTGTAACATGTGGTGTCCTCCTCCCCCAGTCTGTTAGTCTATGTGACAAATACACAGCTGCCATTCTCATCTGTCCTGTGGCAGGTGTTGTGTGCTCAGCCATTCTACAACACTAGTGAGGAGTCCCTCCCTCACCAATGGGTTGAGTAGAAGGGGGTTAAAAAACTCCTCTCCCACTGGGGAAATGGTTGGCTACCACCAGCTGATCCTCTAGCTGACCACGGATAGAAAAATGAGCCCAGCCAAGACCAGAAGAACCACCTAGCTGATCCCAGCCCAAATTGTCAACCCACAGAACAGAAAGATGAGCTAAATAAATGATCGTTTTTTGTTTGTTTGTTTGTTTGTTTTGAGACGGAGTCTCGCTCTGTTGCCCAGGCTGGAGTGCAGTGGTACGATCTTGACTCACTGCAAGCTCTGCCTCCTGGGTTCATGCCATTCTCCTGCCTCAGCCTCCCAAGTAGCTGGGACTACAGGCGCCCACCACCACACCTGGCTAATTTTTTGTATTTTTAGTAGAGACGGGGTTTCACTGTGTTAGCTAGGATGGTCTCCATCTCCTGACCTCATGATCCGCCCGCCTCGGCCTCCCAAAGTGCTGGGATTACACGTGTGAGCCACTGCGCCTGGCCACAAATGGTTGTGTTTTAAGCCACTAAGTTCTGGGGTGGTTTCTTACACAGCCAAGGCTAACTGATACACCACCTCACAGGGCTGTTGTGAGGGATTAAATGACAGACTGCAGGTCAAGTCCTCACAACAGTACCCAGAACAGTAAGACCTCAGGAAACAACAGCTATTTTTATTTGAAAACCACTGTTTGAGGCCTGCATGGAATACAGATGTAATAGAAAGTATAAAGATGCTACTAGAGAAAGACATAGCAACGGTTGCCAAATTGTCTTTAACACAAATGGCACCTTTGCTTGTTGAGTGGTTTTATCAGTTACATAAACAGAGACCTACTGCGGTCTGGCATGGAGAGCCACAGTTGGTCTGAATCATAAAGAACAGGAATCCTGGAGTGTTCTCCCATCCCTTAGGGGCAGGGAGATGGGGGCTCTATAAGGGAGGTGGGCTCAAGCAAAATGGTGGCAACCTAGGTCCTAAATGTGAAAAGTTCTGAGAAGGGGGAAATGTTCTGGGGAATAGAGATTAAGGGTGGTGAAATATCCTCTAACTTCAGGTTGATTCTATGTATACTGCACAGTAGTTCACACTCTGCTAGCCCCAGACCTTGAAGCAGTGCCTGAAACCCACAATGGACTTGTGTCCATGGAGCTTCATACAGCAGGGTGTCCATGGAGTAGGCAGAGCAGGGTGGAGGCAAGGCCAGGGCATCAGATGGTAAGATGGGTGGAGACAGAGAATCCATCTGGCAAGGCATGGCCAGACCTAGCCCCGACCCCATCCCCACCACTGATTCCAGAGGTCCCAGGGAGGGGAGGCTGCTGACTCTCCAAGGACAAGTCTGTGGGCCCAAATCATTTTCTTTGTCTGTGATAGGAAATGGAAGGTCCAGGAGGCTGGAGGGCTGACCACACTGAAGGGACATAAAACAGAGGAAAGTTCGGTTCCTGCCCTTGGGGACTTCTCAGTCTAGAGCAGGCAAGATGAAGCAAGAACAGAAATAATCATACCCTTGGGACCATAAGAAGTGTAAAAAGTGACAGACAGGTTCAGAAGAAAGTGAGGTCACATCTATTTGGGAAAGGGAGAGATGAGAAACAAAGGGAGCATTAGAGAGGAGCATCAGAGGACAGGCAGAATTCACAGAACCCACACGTTTGTGTCTCACACACAGACACCCTAACTGCCTTTCAGCAGCCAGGTGGGGGCCTCAGTGCCCCCGCTGATGAGCAAACCCTTGGGACTGTGCTTGGGGTGCTGCCTGAGAGCCCACAACTTGCTTCTGACAACATGGACATCTTTGTGCCTGAGTGTCAGGCAATGATTTTGATACTTTATTGCACATCTCCTTTATTGTTTAATAAGGACAAGGAGAAAATGGAAAAACGATGAAAGGTCCAATGTTAGTAACAAAATTGATCGTTCCTCTAAGAAACAAATGGGCAAAGATGGAAATCATTGGTCATGCCGAAAGGTGTAACACTTTAGCCTCAGTTAGATGTTCGCTGGATGTAAGCCAGTCAACCATGCGCTGACTTATTGTGAAGGGAAAGGACAGAATTAAAGAATGCTTGGAATCCTGGAAATTTGTTGTTGAGAATTGGGTCAAAGTGTTATGGCAGAATTAGGGATTTTGTAATAGCTTTATCTCTCTGAGAGGAAGCACTCAATTCTTGTACACACTTCAGGAACACATTATAAAACACATAAAAACAGGCACTTTGCCAAAACCAGATAAAGAAATCACAATGAAAGAAAACTATAGACAAATTACTCTTGTGAGTATAGAGGCAAAAATCCTCAACGAAATGCTAGAAAACTGAATTCAGCAATATATAAAAAGGATTATACACCATGACCAAGAGAGATTTATCCCAGTAATGCTGGGGTGGTTTAACACCCAAAAACCAATTAATGTAATATGTCGTATCAATAGAATAAAGAACAAAAATCACGTGATCATCTCAAGAGACACAGAAAACGTGTCTGACAAAATTCAACACCACTTCTTGATAAAAACCACTAAACTAAACTAGGAATGGAAGGTAACTTCCTCAACCTGATAAGGCATCTATAAAAACCCACAGATAACATCATACTTAAGGGTGAAAGACTGACTACTTTCCTTCTAACATTGGGACAAGATAAGAATGTCTGCTATTCCCACTGTTTGTTATTTTTCACTTTTTTTTGTCTTTGTTTTTTGTGGGGTTTTCTTCTCTTCCCACTTCTGTTCAACATTGGATTAGAAGTCCTAGGCAAGGGGCAATTAATTAGGCAAGAAAAAGAAATAAAAGACTTCTAGACTGGAAAAGAAGAAGTAAAACTATCTCTATTGGTAGACGAAATGATCTTGTTTATAGAAAATCCTAAGAAATACACACACACACACACACACACACACACTCATTGGCGCTAATAAATAAGGTAGATTTCAGGACATAAAATCAATATTCAAAAATCAATTGTGTTTCTATACAGTACCAATGAACAAGCCAAAACTGAAATTAAGGAAACAATTCCATTTACAATAGTATCAAAAAGAATAAAATACTTAAGACAAATTTAACAAAAGAAGTGCAAAAACTTATACTCTAAAAACTATAAAACATTGTTGAAAGAAACTAAAGAAGACCTAAATGGAAAGATAGCCTATGTTCATGGATTGGAAGACTTAATATGGTTTTAGACAGCAATACTCTCCAAATTGATCTACATATTCAATGCAACTTCTATCACAATCCCAGCTGCCTTTTTAAAAATTTTGCTAAAATGGGCAAATTGATCCTAACATTCATATGGAAATGCAAGACAGCAGGAATAGCTGGAACAAACTTGGAAAGAACCAAGTTGGAAGGCTCACACTTTCTGCTTTCAAAACTTATTACAAAGCTACAGTAACCAACACTGCATGGTACTGGCATAAAGGTAGACATGCAGATCTGTGAAATACAATTGAGAGTCCAGAAATAAACTCTTATGTTTATAGTCAGTTAATCTTTGACAATGAATAGGCATAGCAGTATTATTCATAAAAGTGGGAAATCCAAATGTCCATCAACTGATGAGTGATAAACAAAATGTGGTATATCCATACAATTGAATACTATATGACAATAAAAAGAAACAAAGTACTGATAGACACTACAACATGGATGAACCTTGAAAACATTATGCTGAGTGAAAGGACCCAGAAAGAGAAGGCCACATACTGTATGATTCCATTTTTATGAAACATTCACAATAGGCAATTCAATTCAGAGACAGAGAGTAGATTCATGGTTGTCAGGGGCTGAGGGGGTTAGAGGGAAATGAGGAATGACTGTTAATGGGCACAAGGTCTGTTTGGGGACTTATGAAAATGTTCTAAAATGCATTATCATGTTGATTACCCAACTCTTTGAATATACTCAAAACTACTGAATTTTACATGGGTGAACTGCATGGTATGTGAATTATACATCAGCAAAGCTCTTATTAAAAAAAAAAAAAAATAGAGCACTACTGGGTGGAAGAGAGCTGATGAGAGAGCTCCAGGCTGAGGGATATCAGATTGGTGGCATGCATGACAATAATTCTCCCACATGTGCCCACAGCAGGCATTGTTAATTATCGCAGCACTCTGCTCCCTGAGCTTGTATCTTTTCCTTTATACTTCATTAAAATTAAGAGCTTCTAGTCATCAAAAGGTACCATTAAGAGGCAGAGAAAGCAAGCCTCAGAATACATTTTTTAAACTCCTAGAAATTAATAAGAAAAAACTGCACAACTCAATTTTTTAAAAATTGTCAAAAGACTTGAACAGGCATGTCTTAGTCCATTCGGGGTGTTACAACAAAATAGCTCAGACTGGGTAACTTATACACAACAGAAATGTATTGCTCATGGTTCTGGAGGCTGGGAAGTCCAAGATCAGGATGCCAGCAGACTCAGTGTCTGGTGACGGCTTGCTCTGCTTCATAGAGGGATGGTGCCTCCCTTCTGCATCCTCATATGGTGGAAGGAGTGAACAAGCTCCTTTGAGCCTTTTTTTTTTTTTTTATAAGAACACTAATCCCATTCATAAGAACAGAGCCCTCATGACCTAATTATTTCCCAAAGGCCCCTCTTCTTGATACCACCACATAGGGGATTAGATTTCAACATATGAGTTTTGGGGATCTCATAAACATTCAGACCATTGTAAGGCACTTCACAAAAAAAAGGCTATCCAAATAACTAAGCCTAGAAAATTTCTTCAACATCATTAACATCATTCATCATCAGGAAAATTCAAAGTACAACCTGAATGTGAAATACTCTCCCCACTCAGATGGCTAAAATTAAAAGACCTGGTAATACCAAGTGTTACAAAAATATGAAGAAGCCAGAACTCTCCTCATTTGCCGAGAGCAATACAGATCAGTACAGCCAGTTTGGAAAACCATTTGGTAACATTACTAGAGAGAGAACCAAGAAATTCCACTACTGGCATATATACCCAAGAGGAAAAAGTATTTATACCCACCAAAAGATAGACACTGGAATATTCATAGCAAACGTTCATAATGGACCCGAACTGGAGACAACACACGTGCCTATTGACAAGAAAAGGAATAAGTAAATCGTGACAGATTTGTACATTAGAATTCAGTGTAGCAATGAAAAGGAACAAGATACTATGATATCCAACAATTTGGATAACTTTGCAAGCATAAGGTAAGTGCAAGGAGGTAAGGTCGTTGAATGAAGGAAGCCAGACATCAAAGAATATGTGCTCTTTGATTCTTACACAAAGTCTAAAAAAAACGAACCTGACCTATGGTGATAGACATGACACACCGTTATTTGGGGAGGTATTTCCTGGGAAGAGGAAAAACGATGCCTGCTCGGTGCTCGATCTGAGTCACAGTGACATGCATGTGAACATATGTAAAATTCCATCCAGCTGTTCACTTCTGATTTATGCCCCTTACGGAACTGAACATAAGTTAAATTAGGTAAGAGAGAAAAGCAAATCTTATCCTTCAGGCATGAAAAGGTCTCTGCCTGACTCGTGCCCAAGTTCAAAAATCCCAGAGAAGGGAGTCATTGGCCCAACCCAAGGATACTAGGGTCAGGACCACGGAACAACATGGCAGCCCCATAGGATGGTGAAGGCAGGGAGTAGGATAGGTGGAGAGTGCTCTTTCCAGAACAGGGAGGGGAGGGGGAGAAAGAGCAGGACAAAAGCTAGGGTCTACTCCTTCCTTTCTCTGAGCCCTCCTTTCCCCGTCTGTAAATGGGAACAATAGTTCTTCCTACCACAAAGGGTCGAGGTGAAGATTGAAGAGGTACTGGGCCTTGGGCGCCCATCATGGGGCCTGGATCCCCTCCCCTTCGTCCACCTTTCCTCACTGGGCACCCCTACCCTCAGCTCCCCTACTCTGCCCTCTGTGATCCCCAACGTGAGGCCCCATCACCATATAATTTCAAATTACTTGTAGCTTTAGTTAATTAAATGTAAAATCATTGGAATAAAATTATACCTTCATTAGAAATTAACTCCCATTTCGGGCCCAGGATAATGACGGGGCTCTCTCTCGCCCCTTCTTCCAAACCACACACAAAATGGTCAGTTAAACTGAATGGGAAAAAAAGTTAAACGACTGCACGGCAATCAAGCTTATTATTATTTAAGCACAAGCTATTACCATGTGCAATGAGGTATCAGCCAATAAATTATCTTTGAAAGAGTCAGTTCTTGTCTGAACACACACAGGCCGTTAAAGGCTGCCACCCGGGAGGTTGTGCCAATCGCTTTCCTGGCCAGGTGAGCTGCCCCGGCCTGGGAAGCTGAGGCTGGGCCCTCCTGGTCCTCTGGCTGGCCATGAACCTGCCCGTAGGATCCTGGCCTGGTCTCAGGTCAGGATCTCGGGGTCGCGATGAAGGGATCGTGGTGTCTCCACTGGCCATTCCCCGCCACATCCCTCAATCCAGCCCATGCTAAGGGGAGGAAACTCAGCCCCAAGACAGAGACTGGAGACAAAAAGGTGTCCCTGATGATTCGGAAGCAGAACAGAGAAAGGAGAAAAAGGGTGTTCAGGGCAGGGAGTGGGCTGAGATGGGGCAGAGGGAGAGAGACAGAGGGAGAGGAGGGGAGAATCCTCAAGAGCCTTTGGGAGAAGGAGTTAGAGACAGAGGCTAGGAGGCAAGGGACAATCCGAGGAGCGGGGAGCGAGATTCACAGCAGACAAGATGGAAACAACAAAAGAGAGGGCAGCAGAACCCAGAAGGCCAAAGAGAAGTAAGAAGGGAGCCAGACCAGAGAGGCCCCCCTCACAGCCACTGTGTGCCGAGGGCTGGGAACCACAAGCCACTGGCTCCCAGAGAGACCAACCTGCCCTGTTTGTCAGGGACTGAGGAATTTGCCAGGTTAGGGGACAGTCCATGCTAAAATCAGGACAATCCCAGATAAACCAGAACAGTTGGTCACCTTCTTTGCAGAGTCCTCATGGAAAGCAGCACTGTTATCTCCACTTGACAGGCAAGGAGGCTGAGGTCGAGGAGGTAAGGTCCTTTGTTTGAGGCTATGAAACTGCAAGGTTGGGAGCCACAGAAGGTCAGAAGTCAAAGGAGTCAGAGACAAAGAAACACAGAGACAGAGAAGGCAGGAAAGGGCCCGAAAGCACAAAGCCAGGGGATGAGACTGGTAAGGGCCCTTATCTCCTGCTCCGTCTCAGACTCAGCCTCCTCGTGTCTCCCGAAGCTTTGCCGCACCTTTCTGCCTTCTTCTGTCTCTCGACTTATCTCAGCCCCTGGCCCCCACCCCCTGCCCTATACACCTTATTTCTCGTTTCTCTGCCCCTCTTCCTATGTTTTTCACATTTATTATCATTATTATTATTATTATTATTATTATTATTTAGTAGAGACAGGGTCTCACCGCATTGGCCAGGCTGGTCTCAAACTCATGAGCTCAAGTGTTCCTCCTGCCTTGGCCTCCCAGAGTGCTGGGATTACAGGGGTGAGCCACCGCTCCTGGCCTTTTTTGTGTTTTGTTTTGTTTTGTTTTGTTGAAATATAGGGTCTCGCTCTGTCACCCAGGCTGGAGTGCAGTGGTGCAATCACAGCTCACTGCAGCCTCAACCTCCTGGGCCCAAATGGTCCTCCCACTTCAGCTTCCTGATTAGCTGGGACCACAGGCACATGCCACCATGCCTGGCTAATTTTTTTTATGTTTCATAGAGACGGGGTCTCACTATATTGCCAGGCTGGTCCTGAACTCCTGGGCTTAAGTAATCCTTCAGCCTCCCAAAGAGCTGGGATTACAGGTGTGAGCCGCTGCCCCCCACCCATCTTCCTAATTTTTAAGGTCCCCTTTGTGTCTCCAGTCTCCAACTTGTGCTAGCTTCCCCTGCTTTCCTTGGGCTGGAGCAGGTGGAGACACCATGCTCAGATGTCAGCAGCATTAGGACAGGACACTTGTCAACAAGAAACTCTCAGGATCCTCAGAGCCACCAAGGCTGCAGACAGCAGCCAGAACCCTCCTCCCATGGGGCTTCGGGGCTGACCGACCTGGATTCGAGTCTGAGTTCTAGCATGGACGCACTGAGTGATCTGAGGCAATTTCTCAACCTGCTACACTTCTCTCCCCATCTGGAAAATGGAGTGATCATTTTACATATGGAGTACGGTATGGGCTTATTGTAAGGACTGGTTGACCTCGGTGGATATGTCCCCAGGGCAGAGGCTAACCCCAGGCAGCTATCTTGGGACAGAAACTTCCCCCAGACCAGGGCAGCTGCTCTGTCTCCCAGACACAAACCCTCAGTGAGTCAGCCCCAGACAGAGTGAGAGGGTGGACCCACAGGGGCCTTGAGCTGGGACGAGATGACCAGGGAACACAGAGAGGGGACAACAGGAGCTTGACTTCAGAGCCCCTTTTCCTCCCTAAAATACTTTCATTTGGCATCTCCCAAGAAACTCAAAATGTACATCCTCTTCTCATATCTGAGGCTCGATCATAAATTTTTGTTGAATAAAAGTCTAAATGGATTAATAAATTCATTAACCAGAAGGTCAGTGTTTTCCAGCTGGCCTTTCAGCACCAGGAGCCTTCCCTGCTGGGCAGGGAAACGCAGCCTGCCATAAACTTCTGTCCAAGTTGCCTGCAGACCGACTCCGTTGAAAGTCACCTCCATCTCTCTCACAGGTCAGGCCAAGATTTAGAGATAGGGGCCATGTGTGTGCCTAGATCTGCTATCTGCCCGTGAGTGATGGGGGACACATTCCGGGGACATGTTTACTGTCACCCCGCGCCCCCTGGCCCGAGCTCCCCGCCGAGCCATCCCCTGATAATTCACGGCCCGGCTCCTATTGGCAAATGACTGATACGGCCTTCACAGCAGGGCCTGCTGGTCACTTGTCTCAAGGAGACTGGGAAGAAAACTCAGGCACAATATAAATGGGACCCGTGGCAGCCTCAAACACCTTGGAAAATTTCGCAGCCCAGACGCTGCGCCGTTTTTAAGTAATAAAACCGCAGAGAGATTACATGGCCTCCTGACAGCCTGCGACGGATGGCCGCCCGCGTGAACTTTTTACCTTCGGGATGGGGACCAGAGGAGAGGAAGGAAAAAAAGAGAAAACAACTGCCCAGCAAGCAGGCTCCTTCCTCACTGTGGCTCAAAAGTCACTGCCGTGGCAGCGGCCAGAGCTGCACTCTGAGTCCCCAGCTCAGTCATCCGGAGGGACTCCAGCCTCTCTGGGGACCTCGGGCTTGGTTTCCCCACCTGGAAAATGGGGATATGGATGGCTGGTTTGTTAGATTTCCAGAATTCAGAAGCGGCCCTGAAATAACTGTTTACAGGATTAGGAGTGTAATCCTTGCTTTCATTCATTTATTCACTTTTTTTTTTTTAAGATGTAATCTCGCTCTGTCGCCCAGGCTGGAGTGCAGTGGTGTGATCTCAGCTCACTACAGCCTCGACCTCCTGGGTTCAAGCAATTCTCCCGCCTCAGCCTCCTGAGTAGCTGGGGTTACAGGTGCACGCCACCACACCTGGCTCATTTTTCTATTTTTGGTAGAGATGGGATTTCACCATGTTGGCCAGGCTGGCTTCGAACTCCTAACCTCAGGTGATCCGCCCTCCTCAGCCTCCCAAAGTGCTGAGATTACAGGCGTGAGCCACCGCAAGGGAGTCGGTCTGCAGGCAACTTGGACAGAAGTTTATGGCAGGCTGCGTTTCCCTGCCCAGCAGGGAAGGCTTCTGGTGCCGAGAGGCCAGCTGGAAAACACTGACCTTCTGGTTAATGAATTTATTCATCCATTTAGACTTTTGCTCAACATCTATTCATTTATTCTTTGATTCAACAAGAATTTGTCATTGTGCCCGTTTAGCAGTAGAGGTGGGGACAAGAGGGTGACAGGGTGAGTAAGTATGGGCAATCTCTGGGAAACAACTGAGAGATACTCAGTGTAGGACTTACCAGCCAGGTGACCATGGGCAGGTCCCTCCAGCCCTCAGAGCCTCAGTTCCCTCATCTGTCAAATAGGATCTAGTGGTACCTCCTTCAAAGTGCTGTGATGAGGAGGCAGGGGATCCCACCTGACAACCCCTTAGCACAGTGCTTGGCACATAGTAGGTACATGCCAGGGCCGGCCATCAATCCCTAAGTCATTTGATTAGGTTGGTGCAAAAGTAATTTCGGTTGTTGCTATTAAAATTGCAAAAACAGCCTTTACTTTTGCACCAACCTAATATCTTTTTGTTTTGTTTTGTTTTTTGAGACAGTCTTACTCTGTCACCCAGGCTAGAGTGCAGTGGCACCATCTCGGCTCACCGCAACCTCCGCCTCCCGGGTTCAAGCCATTCTTCTGCCTCAGCCTCCTGAGTAGCTGGGATTACAGGCACCCGCCACCACACCCAGGTAATTTTTGTATTTTTAGTAGAGATGGGGTTTCACCATGTTGGCCAGGCTGGTCTCGAGCTCCTGGCCTCAGGTGATCCACCCACCTCGGCCTCCCAAAGTGCTGGGATTACAGGCATGAGCCACCGTGCCCAGCCGCACCAACCTAATATCTTTGAGGTTGGAGAGTCATTGTGCAAATCTGGCCTCTCAGAGTCCACCCTAAAGACCTGCACTTCCCAAGCTAGGTATAAAACCATGAACCTATCTGGATAGCACAATCTAATGCTTCATGGTCCAGCAAGATTTTCACTTCTTTGCAGAACAGTGTTTCCCTGGCCCGGGATGCTGAGCTCTTAGTGTGATAGATTCTTGTTCTTGCTCTTCATGGATAAATAGTGATCATAGGATCTACCGCTTATGGAGCAGCTGCTGAATCCCAGTCATAGCTCCGGTTGCTTCACAAATATTTTTTGTCAGGACCTCAGTTCACTCCAGCCAATACCAGGCATGTGTTGGTATGTGCCTAAAGGAGTTAGCAGTGGTGTTTGGACTAGTACACCAGTAAGGCTACCCAGGAAGATGATCCAACAGTAGACCAAGGGGCTGATTGCTGTCTCACCCACAAGCAGCTTTATCATCTTGCCATCTTAGAATGCTCTATGCGTGCAGGAAGGAAGGAGGGTGCTGGAGTGGCAGGAAATCTGAGCCTGAGGCTAGCAGGGAACCGCTCCCTAAGGAGACCCCGTTGGCATTGGTGGCTCTGAGCCTCCTAAGCTGGCTGCCCTCAATCACCCTTCAAGAGCCACTCTCTTTTCTGCCCTGGTCTGTGGGCCTTTGTGGATGGCATCCAGCTTTTTTGCCCTCTGGCTGTCAGTTCAGCCTGTAGGAAGCACTGGCAGGAGATGGGGACAGGCACTGGGGACAAGGATTGGGGCATTTATTCCCCCAGCTCTATCCCTGCTGGGCTCCAGGTTGGCAGTGCCTCATTCCTCTGCAAGAGACACAAGACCCACCAGGACAACCCTTCCCTTCAGCTACTGCTAAGGGACAGCCCTCTGCTCTTTTCCCATGTCCCTCAGCCTAGAGAGGAATGTCACTTCCCACGGTTGGGATCTGAGACCATCCACGTTGGTCTCTTCTGAGTCTGCCCATGCCTTTCTAAGTAAAGCCTCATTAAAACCTCTTCGACTGCTAGGTGTGGTGCTCATGCCTGTAATCCCAGCACTTTGGGAGGCTGAGGTAGGAGGACCACTTGAGCCTAGGAGTTCAAGATCAGCCTGGTAATATAGTGACACCTCAATCTATACAACAAATAAAGCAATTAGCTGGGTGTGGTGGCATGCACATGTAGTCCCCACTAATTGGGGGGCTGAGGCGGGAGGATCACTTGACCTCCTCCAGGTGGTCAAGGCTGCAGTGAGCTGTGATCACACCGCTGCAGTGAGCTGTGATCACACCACTGCACTCCAGCCTAGGCAACAGAGCAAGATCCTATTTCAAAAAAAACCCCACAAAGCCAAAAACCTCTTCACCTGCCATCAGCTTCCTGCCAGGGTGTTGGCTGCTTCACCTGGGAGGTGCAGAACTGAGCCCAAGGCAAGGTGGGTGCTGTGGCTCTGATGCGAGACCTGGCAGGTTCACCATCTCCCCAGGCCTGCAAATCCCCGAGGGCCCTCCGGGGTGGGGCTGTTCCCAAACCGTGGTCAGTAGGGCCTGAGGCTGAGGCCGCAGTGAGACTCCTACCCATCACATTGGCACAGGACCGAGGTTTTGTCCCACCCCAGCCCTCTGCAGTGACACCCATGCTGTCACCCAGGAGCCCCCAGTCCTTTGGGATTTCAAGGGAGCAAGGGGTGGTGGAGAAGCTGACATGATCCTGCAAGAGAGAACCTGAGCAGAACCCTGAACTGCAATTAAGAGAAGCATATACACACTAAAGTCAGAGGAAGTAAGGAATTCACTGGAAGCATAAAGGGGAATCTTCTAGAACCTAAAGATGGGAAGCACAGCCAGGCCTGGTAAGGGACTAGAACTGGGTCTGAGAGCTGTGGGGAGCCCCGGCAGCCATGTCCTCTCTGTCTCTCTCTCCCCACCTCTCTCAGTCTCCATCGCTGTCTCTGTCTCCTCCCTTGTCTCTGCCCTCTGCACCCTGGGTGTTTCTGCTCCTCTGTGCGCATGTGCCAACTCAGCACCCTCGGGATCTGCCTGGGGGGTGTTCTGAACCCCAACTCCAAACCAGGACTGTGTCACGTGCCTGCCTCTGATCCAATCTGCTGTGGCAAGGCCAGGGTGAGCAAGCCCAGGGTGGCCCGTGGGTGTGACTGGTCCTCCGTGCCTGCCCCTGCAGGCTCTTGGGGAAATGCAGGAAGGGGCTGGATGAGGAACCATGGTGAACACCCATCCCCAGGGAGCCTCGACCCTTCAAGTCAGACGTTTCCCAGAAAGGCCGAGTCCTCCCAAGGGCCTGGCGACTGGGACGCAGGCTCCTCTAAGACAAAGGTGGCAGTAGTGGCAGGCAGCCAATGGCTCTGCAGGAAATGCGACCCGTGGAGTTAAACCCAAGAAAGGAGCCATCAAGGAGGATCAGACCAGGAAGTCGGGCACAGGCATTAGAGGGACTGCCACACGCCCCTTGTGAAGACTGATTGGCAGATGGGAAAAGATGTCCAAGGTTGGCCTGGCACGGTGGCTCACAAAGTAATCCCAGCACTTTGGGAGGCTGAGGTAGGCAGATCACCTGAAGTCAGGAGCTTGAGACCAGCCTAGCCAACACGGTGAAACCCCGTCTCTACAAAAACACAAAAAATAGCCAGGCATGATGGTAGGTGCCTGTAGTTCCAGCTACTCAGGAGGCTGAGGCAGGAGAATTGCTTGAACCTGGGGGGAGGAGGTTGCAGTGAGCTGAGATCATGCCACTGCACTCCAGCCTGGGCGACAAAGCGAGACTCTGTCTCAAAAAAAAAAGATGTCCAAGTTTAAGTAGAGAAACCAGTAACACCATCTAGGGGTTCAGAGAGGGCTCAGGCCATTCTGTCCCGCCTCTCTGTGTGACATCAGCAAATTTTTAACTTATCTGGGCCTCAGTTTACTCATCTGGAGGAATGGAGATAATTCAAATATTCAGTAATTATTAGTAGAGACAATGAGGAAAATGGCAAACATATCATGGTCTAATACAATTATCTAGCATTCCCTAGGCTATTATCTGCAGAACATTGTTCTCAGAGAGTCTATGTGATCAAATAAGTATGGGAAACTACATGTGATATGGTTTGGCTGTGTCCCCACCCAAATCTCAAACTGTAGCTCCCATAATTCCCACGTGTTGTGGGAGGGACCCAGTGGAAGGTAACTGAATCATGGGGTGGATCTTTCCCATGCCGTTCTCATGATAGTGAATACTCTCACGAGATATGATGGTTTTATCAAAGGGAGTTCCCCTGCACATGCCCTCTTGTCTGCCGCCATGTAAGACGTCCCTTTGCTCTTCCTTCATCTTCTGCTATGATTTTGAGGCCTCCCCAGCCATGAGGAACTTTGAGTCCATTAAACCTCTTCCCTTTATAAATTACCCAGTGTTGGGTATGTCTTTATTAGCAGTATGAGAATGGAAAAATACAACACGCATACTCACAAATGCACACAGACATGTTAAAGACTCTGAGAAGTCCTGCGGTAACGAAATCTGACTTACTTCAGTCAACCAATGTTTTCCAAACTTACTTGAGTATAGAACCATTTTTTCACAGGATCCTTATTAACATCAATAAACCATTAGGGAAATGTTGGAACTATGATCCCATTTTAATAATATGTAATAAAACATGGTGCATAGACTTTCACGTGCATTTGGGTACTGGTTAGGACTCTTGTTTCAAACAACAGACCCTCTCTAACTGACCTGGCACAAGGAGGATTTTTCCCCCGGGACGTGGGAATATCAAGGCACTCTGGAGAGATAGGAGCTGCAAGCTAGACAGCCTTCAGAACTGGCTCTTTCCCTCTTCCCTGTCCTCTTTCTGAGGTCCGGCTCTCAGGGAGACGCAAAGGCCCTACTCCCAAGGTCTCCAGCTTTGGTCCTGGCCCCTGAAGAGACCTCTTGTCCCAGGTCTACTTGGGGTCTGGTGTTCATCTCTGATCCAATCCACCTGGAGGGTGGGGGACAGCAGCACATGGGATAAACTGGATTGCCAAGGACTCCCCCAGGGATGGGAAGAAGGTTCTGGAGACAGAGGAGGACCACCACTCAGTGCTGGGTGGTCGCCCCCAAGATGGACTCTGCCAAGTGAAAGGACTTGGGCCAGGGCACCAAAAGAGGCTCCTTGGGAGATGGCAGCATCAGAGACCCCAGAACCGCCTGCTGCCAGGAGCGCACTTCAGCGTGCCTGCAGCCCCTTCTTTAGACACAGGTAACAGAAGTGCGAGAGGGAGGCACAGTCCTTTCCTTCCGTCTCCTCCACTTGGAGGTGGAGAGTTTGGCTACTTCCTCCCCAAGTCCAAGGGTATCTCCCCTCTAGCCCAGGTGCCTGCAAGAAGGGGAGACCAGTTTTCCTGGCCAAGTGCCTGACCACTGGCCTGGCTTCCCCTGCACCCATGGAGTCCTGGAAAAGGGCTTACGGCTGAGAGGGTAGGGCTTGCCCAGGGGGTGGGTATGCGGACCACCTCCAAGTGCCCAGGCCTAAGCTCTGCACCCAGCTGCAGCAGGTGCCCCCGGGCCCGATAGCTGAGGACCACCAAGGCAGAGCAGTTTTACGTCCATGGGATTGCAGGGGCTACTGCAGCCTGGGGAAGAGGGACCACACAAAAGGACTCAGCAGGAAGCTGCTGCTGGGAGCCAACCACAAGGTGTGGCTGAATCATGAAGGGCCAGCAAGGCCTGACAGGGAGGCCAGCGGGAGTCCCTGGCTCACCCGGGAGACCCTGTGGAATGGCCATCCACCCAGGGACAAGTTGCAAGTTGCATCAGCAGCCAAAAGCCCCAAAGAGGCTACACCAGCCCTGTCTCCCCAATGCCAGAGCCAGACACTTCCAGGAAGGAGTGGGGAGAAAGGGGGCATCCCCCCTAGGCTGCTAGACTGTGGACCAGCCTGCCCCCCAGGGCAAAAGGGTTGGGGGGGTCGAAGGGACAGGAGGACAAGCTTTGAATAGAATGTGGGGTTGGAGTTTTAAAATACATGGGACTGAGTCTTCGACGCCAGAATGAGCCAGTATTAATAACCCAAAGTGGAAAATTATGGAATCGGACTGAGATGTCATTTATGGACTCACCACCCAGCAGGAAGGGAGAGAGGGTGGTTTAGAGAGAGCAGAGTGTGGCAGTTATTGGGAAAAATAAAACCATTTCATGTTTATACCCCTAATGAGTGCAGACGCCTCTAAACTGGTTACACTTGATTTTTTTTTCTTTATGCTTTTCTATATTTTCTAATTTTCCTGCAATGAACATGTATTACTTGGGTAATCGAGAATAAAAAACTTTAAAAGGAGTCAGGTGGGGAGAGTCTGTGAGTCCCTGAACATCACACAGCCACGTGTTTCTGGGCACAGATACTACTGGGCAGGCTCCTGGGGACCCCAGGGGAGGGACCAGGACACTGAGGGTAACATATGCCCCACATGTGCCCCCAAAGGAGGCTGGGAGGCAGAAAACCCAGGCAGCAGACCATTCTGCCATCAGGCAGGTGCCATGGTCCCACGGCAGGCTGGAAAGTTGGGAGAAGGTTGGTAAGAGTCTCAGGTTGGTAGCCCTGTGCAGGGCTGAGAGGAGCAAGGCTTCCGTTCTACATGTGGGGTCGTGGTACCGGGGAAGTTCTGAGGGGCTTGATTTGCATCCTGCCCCACCCTTTACCAGCTGGGGATGCCAGGTCTCCCCTCAGAGGGCAGAGTGAAAACTGAACAAGGGAGTGTCCATTCCTGGTCTAATGAGAATTGGGGCCGGACACAATGGCTCACACCTGTAATCTCAGCACTTTGGGAGGCCGAGGTGGGTGGATCACCTGAGGTCAGGAGTTCGAGACCAGCCTGGCTAACATGGTAAAACCCCGTCTCTACTAAAAATACAAAAATTAGCCGGCATGGTGGCAGGCGCCTGTAATCCCAACTATTCGGGAGGCTGAGGAATGAGAATCACTTGAACCCGGGAGGCGGAGGTTGCAGTGAGCCAAGATCGAGCCACTGCACTCCAGCTTCAGTGACAGAGCAAGACTCCATCTCAAAAAAAAAAGAGAAAAAAAAAAAAAAGAATTGGGTGGGGTGGGGCAGGATATCAGGGGCACTCGGAGCCTCAGCTGGTAGGACCAGGCCATGTGTCTGGCTTCCAAATGGGCTGGTTTCTGACAAACTCCCCTGGTCAGGGTGGGCTCAAGCACAGATGGAAAAGGGGTCACTGGGACCACAGACTCAGGAAGCACAAAGGCCTAGCTCTGAATCCCAGCTCCACCGTGGCCATGTGACCCTGCGTGAGCAGCTTTCCGTCCCAGAGCCTCATTTTCCTCACCTGTAAAATGGGTATAATAGTGGTAACCTACCTGTGGTAGATTGCATTCGTGGGCCCAGTTCTTCACCTCTCCTGGTAGCCACACTCATTGCCATGTGACTTTGCCATGCCTCTCGCTAAAGATTAGGCAAGGAATTGTTTCCACATTTCACTTTAAACTTGGGGTCTGACTTGCTTTGGCAACAGAATGAGGAAGAACGGAGGAGAACTAGTTTGGGGTTTAGGCCTCAAGAGGCCTCGGGTGTTTCCATGTGCTCTCTGGTGCCTCCGCCATCTACCTGAGAAGAATGTGCGCCTGCTGGTGCTGGTCCCAGGAAGAGGATGGAACCCGTGGATCTGAGCCTAATTGCCCCAGCTGGGCCCAGACAAGAACAGCTAACTTGGCTGGGCACAGTGGCTCACACCTGTGATCCCAGCACTTTGGGAGGCCGAGGCAGGCAGATCACTTGAGGTCAGGAGTTCAAGACCAGCCTGGCCAACATGGTGAAATCTCGTCTGTACTAAAAATACAAAAAAAAAAAAATTAGGAGGGCACGGTGGTGGGCGCCTGTAATCCCAGCTACTCAGGAGGCTGAGGCAGGAGAATTGCTTGAACCCGGGAGACAGAGGTTGCAGTGAGGTGAGATCACACCATTGCACTGCAGCCTGGGTGACAAGAGCGAAACTCCTTCTCAAAAAAAAAAAAAAAAAATTACAAAAATTAGCCAGGCATGGTGGCACATGCCTATAACCTCAGCTACTCAGGAGGCTAAGGCAGGAGAATCACTTGAACTTGGGAGGTGGAGGCTGCAGTGAGCTGAGATCATGTCACTGCACTCCAGCCTGGGTGACAGAGTGAGACTCTGTCTCAAAAAAAAAAAAAAAAAAAAGATCAGCTAACTCCCAGGCAACCTGGGAAATAAATGATCACTATTTTAAGCAGCTGCTTTTCAGGGTTGCCTGTTATGCAGCAGTCTGTGGTCATAGCTGACTAATACATTTCCTCGTGGGGTCACAGTGCCTACAAAGGCTGAGCTCAGTGTCCGGTGAGTGCTCACTAAATGTTCAGCTGCTTTTATTGTGATTATTATCACTGTTATTACTATTAACTCTTGGAGGGGAGGAAGGCCTGGGGAGCAGAGACCAGGAGATGAGAGCTCTGTACAATTCCCACATTCATCAAGTCTGCCCAGAGACAGCTCCAAGCGACAGGTTCCTACATCTAGGTGGTTGCTTTTATTGCACTTTTGAAATCCATTCCAATTAGAGAGTGAGATTGTGGTTCCTGCTATCCCAGACAGGGCTGAGACAAGCAGGGCTCAGGACCCCCAGGCAGAGGCTTAAGCATTTTATAATAATCATATTTCTTATGAAGCTTTAGTTTCACTTTCTTCAAATTAAGTCTCAGCAATAAAGCGATCGATTCCCTCTCCTGGAAAACGGTGCTGAATTCCACCTGGCACCTGCCGGAGCTCCCCTCCTCTCCCCTCCCTGCAAGACCTTCACCCTGTGATCCTGGGTGGCTGCCATTTGGAGGCCCTGTATGTGTGGTTGGCTGACCCCAAGGACCTTGGGGAGTGGTGTCCCCAGCCACGACTGGCTGGAGGGAGGCTCTGCCCTCAAGCCACCTCCAGGGCAGCTGAAGGAGCTTCCAGCCAGGCCCCAGGTGCCAGGGGAAGCAGGATGCTGTGGGGGAAGGGGCTGGAGCCCATGCTCCCGGTTTCCTGCTGGCTGTCCCTCATCAAGGCACCCAGCCAGGAGGGCCCTACTTGGCTTTAGGAATCATCCATGGAGAAAGCAAAGAAGTAAGATGCCACAGTCCTAGCTTTGGTGTCAAACCTCGGTGCAGGAACTCAGCAGGAGCGATTGGAAGGCAAATGAGAGAAGGCAAAATACCTCTCCAGCTTGCTCCCCACCCATCTATCCCCTGACCCCACTCCCGCCCCCAGTGGAGGCAGACAGCAGGCAAGAGCAACTTGGAGGAAAGAGGAGAGGGGTTGGTTGGCCTCCACACGCTGCTTCCCCTACCCACTCTTCTCCAAGAAGATTCCTGGGTGAAGTGGAGAAAAGTGACCCAAGACCTCAAAAGATGGGTTTGGGAGTCCCAAAGAAGAGAAATTTGGCGCCTCCCAGGTCCCACCAGGATGCCCACTCCTAGCAGCCTCTTGTGAGAACTGGAGATCAGAGGAGGTCACAAGGACATCGGGGGAGGTAGGTGAGGAAGGGAGTGGGGGAGGGGAGGAAGAGGGAAGCAGCTGAGGAAGGGGCTTGGAGGCGAGGATTAGAATGAGACAAAATTGAAGGGGCATCAAAAACTCAGCAATTTTTTTTTTTTTTTTTTTTGAGATGGAGTCTCGCTCTATCGCCCAGGCTGGAGTGCAATGATGCGATCTCGGCTTACTGCAACCTCTGCCGCCCGGGTTCAAGAGATTCTCCTGCCTCAGCCTCCCAAGTAGCTGGGATTACAGGCGAGCACCACGCCAGGCTAATTTTTGTAGTTTTAGTAGAGATGGGGTTTCACCATGCTGGCCAGGCTGGTCTCGAACTCCTGACCTCGGGTGATCCACCTGCCTTGGCCTCCCAAAGTGCTGAGATTACAGGGGTGAGACACCACGTCCCGTCCAAAACTCAGCAATATGTTTAAAAATCAAAATGAAGGCAAAAAACCCATGACACCAAGCATCAAAAACACATAAAGTCTGGCGTGGTCTGAGTCCCTACCCTGACGCACACCAGGAGGAGCGGTTTCCAGTCCACCCTGGTGCACACAGTCAGGTTTTCTGATTGCAGCGTTTTAATCAACCTTGTCTGCTTGGTTCCACATATGGGAGGGCGTTTTGATAAGAAGCTTAGTACCCACCCCAGGAAGAGGACGGGGGACAAGCAAACCCATTCCTGTGACGACCATTTTCCACCAGATGGAGAAATCCTGAATTTGACCAGCTTTACCCGGATTATATTTTTGGCATCAAGAAGAATAAGGTCTTGTTCAAAATGAAAGTAGTAGGGAAAATGAAGAAAGTAGAGAAGCTAAATGATTGGGCACTGCATCTGCCAGGCCCAGCCCATGCACTCTGCACAGTGTCTGACTTGAAGCCCACAACACCTGCAAGAAAGGAGCACTCACTGAGGCCCAGAGAGGTTAAGACACTCACATAAGGTCACACAGCCTGGAAGCGGTGCAGTCAGTGTTCAGTGCTGAGAACCCACCCATAACCTCTTCTCCACATGGCCTCAAGTGACATCTTTATTCATCTGAGTGTGTGACTATGAAATTCAGCCCTACTTCACAGGCCCTGGGCAGGGACCCAGAGATAGATGGTTTTAATAATATGGTACTGGCTGGCCGGGCGTGGTGGCTCACACCTGTAATCCCAGCACTTTGGGAGGCCGAGGCGGGTGGATCAGGAGGTCAGGAGATCAAGACCATCCTGGCTAACACAGTGAAACCCCATCTCTACTAAAAATACAAAAAATTAGCCAGGTATGGTGACGGGCACCTGTAGTCCCAGCTACTCAGGAGGCTGAGGCAGGAGAATGGCGTGAACCCGGGAGGCGGAGCTTGTAGTGAGCCAAGATCGCGCCACTGCACTCCAGCCTGGGTGACGGAGCGAGACTCGGTCTAAAAAACAAGAAGAAGAAGGAGGAAGAAGGATATGGTACTGGCTGTGACGGTGTTGGTAGGTAGGGGGAGCAGGGCTCGGTGACAAAGCCCCTCATGCCACAGACTCTGACATTCATGGGTGATTTCTTCTCCAAACAGCTCGTGAGTGCCTACTGCGTGCCAGGCTCCGAGCTAGGTCCTAGGGGTTCAGCAAGGAGTTAGATCCTGTGTGGACTCTCCAGGGCCCAGGAGGTTGTTGGGGAGAGAGAAACAGAATGGATTACACATAATCCTACCATTGCAAACGGTGCCAAGGACTGTGAACGCACAAAAAAAACAGGGTTCTGGGAGGGCCTATTAGGGTTTCTGACTCAAAGACAGACTGGAGGCTGAGATCTCAAGGTTGAGGAAGAGGAGCAAAGGGAGGCAGAGAACAGGAGTTGAGGCTGCTCACGGGGCCCAGCCCACCATGCAGGCCATGGGGAAGGCATGGTGAGGAGCTAGTCTGTGTCCTGTGAGCCATGGTCGACCCTTCTGTGGTCACAGCAAATCAGGGGCCAAGCTGCCAACAGCTTCCAGGCCTCTGCTACCCTGCTGTTATCCACAGGGGTCTAGATACCAGGTGGTCCCTCAAGGACAGAAGGGGCTCCTGGACCATCCCAGCCACAAGCTCGTCCCACTCTCCTGGGAAACATGTCCTTCTGTCTATGGGTCTTGCAGCCACCTGAGCTGTCCCCATTGGACGGACCTGCCCACTCTCTCTCTGTGGAGCTCTTTCCATCCACACCACCTCCTCCGGGCTGGGAGGCCACCAAGAAGTCACCAGGAGGCTCCTGGGGAAAACAGACCCAGGCCCAGCTCTGCCCAACAACCCCTTCCCAGACTCTTGTAAACTGCAGACTGTAAGGGAGCAGCCCCCAGGGGCTCAGAACAGGGGGGTTATCCAAGGAGGAGCAGCTGAGGTGCCCCTGGCAGCACAGCTTCTGTGGCCCCCGCCCAGGAGGGCAACCCAACTCCTGGCCCCCAGGCAGGGCCCCTCCTCCCCAGCTGGAACTGAACCAACCCACCGGCCACCATGAAGGGGCTCTCCAAGCCAAGGATGTGAGTGCGTTAATTAATGAATTAGCCATTTAATTAACATAATTAGGCCTCATTATTTTCCTTGCATCTATCGTCAATTTTCGGGCAATTAAATGCTGGTGGAGACGGGAGGATCTGTGTTGTCACCACAGGCACGGGGTGGAATTGCCAGGCCTGACCCCACCCTCCGGGCACCAGCCCAGGCTTGGGGAAGGAAGGCAATGGGAAAAGGAGACTGCACACCTGCACACACACATGCATGCACACACACACAGATGCATGCACATATGCACGCATGCACACACACATACACACACGAATGCATGCACACATGCATACACACATACACACATGAATGCATGCACACACACACATATACACACGCATGCATGCACACAGGCATGCACACACACATACACACACGAATGCATGCACACACGCATACACACATGCATGCATGCACACACACACAGATGCATGCACACATGCACACACACAGGCGTGCACACACATACACACGTGCATGCACGCACACATGCATACACACATGCATGCATGCACACATGCATATACACACGCATGCACGCACAAGGCATGCACACACACACACACGAATGCACACATGCATACACACACGCATGCACGCACACACATGCATGCACACACACACACACACATATACAAATGCATGCACACACACATGCATACACACATGGATGCATGCAGGCACATACACCACACCCCGAGATGGAGGGTCCCCAAGTTTACAGATCATTTTCCGTTCATCCATTGAGCTCCTGTGATGTGCCAGGCACCTGCAGTTGTAATCAAGGCAGGCAGGGAAATTGAAGGCTTTTAAGGTAGACCCCCTGAGAAACCACAGCCATCAACTTCACCAAGGAGAGACCCCAGCCCTGCTTCAGGCCAGGGAGTACTAACAAGCACACCTTGAGCCATCCTCATCCTTGCAGGAGTATGTCTCAGTGTCCCCTCTCCTGTCTACACAAACTCGCAACTCAACCAGCCTGTCCAGGAAAAGTTTATCCAAAAGCTTGTTTTTTACAACATGGTGGTCTATCCTAGAGCCCTGTGGCATTCCAAGAGAGACCTGCCTTCACGGAAATCTGTATTCAAAAAGTCAACGTGTTTGGGAAGTTGTTCAGTAGTCTGAGTACTCATCCCCTTGACTCTCTTCTCATTGAATTTCACCATCCTCATCCTGCTCCCAAGGGGAGAGGAGGGTAAAGACTTTGCTCAGATCGAGGGGCATCTGCCTGGGCACTTGGGCACTACAGGGTTTGCCCACCTGTCTCTCAGGTGTGCAGTTGGGTTCGGGGACCTGGGTGCAGGGTTCTGTGTTTCTCACTGGTTAATTTTATCTGAGTCCACCCAGCCCATCACCCAATATGCTCAGTATTTTTTATTTAGATTTGACTTAGATCTAATCAATTCTACTTTCTCCCCTCCAACAAGTTCCTGAAACCTGTTCCTACACAGACACACAGAGGTTCTTGACATAGCTTCTATGTTCTCATTCAAATCACTGATGCAATTGTTGAACGAGGTAGAGCCGTGTGGCCTCCCACTAGAGACTGCCCCTAGATCTGCAGTATCTCAACTGAGGAGGTATCCAAATCTGGATGGGGTGAGGGTTGACTTTTTTTTTCTTTTTTTTTTTTTTTTAAGATGGAATCTCACTCTGTCTCCCAGTCTGGAGTGCAATAGTGTGATCTCAGCTCACTACAACCTCCACCTCCCGGTTTCAAGCAATTCTCCTGCCTCAGCCTCCCGAGTAGCTGGGATTACTAGGCACCTGCCACCACACCCGGCTAATTTTTGTATTTTTCGTAGAGACAGGGTTTTGCCATTTGGCCAGATTGGTCTTGAACTCCTGACTTCAGGTGATCCACCTGCCTCAGCTTCCCAAAGTGCTGGGATTACAGGCATGATCCACCATGGCGGCCAGGGTTGACTTTTTCAAACTGCATCCCCTCTTCCTATTCCACATCCCCAGCCAATGACAATCATATCCTCAGAACCAGGTGGCTGATGTGAGCAGAGAAGAGGTTGTGACCCACAAGTCTACACTAAACCCATGGCCATAATTAGCATCCCTGGGCCCAGCTGCCCAACCACCACTGAAGCCCCAGCCTGGGGGCTCATCTCTAGCTCTCCCCAGCTATGCGGCCTAAGGCAAGTTCCTTCACTTCTCTGAGCTGTTTCCTTACCTGTAAGATGGTGTCTACCTCATGCACTGTCATGAGGATCCCCAGAGATGCTGCACATCACAACCAGCACTCAGTCGAGTTTATCTCAATCCCTTTCCCTCCCTCAGATCCATCAGCTTCCAACTCACAGATCATTCTTGGCCCACTCATTTATTCCATGGCCACTCGCAGTGTTGGTGAGTTTCTTCCCTGTCTCAGGATCTCTCCATCATGAGTATATCTCACCTCATCTCCACTGGTAGGTCTTATTATTAACCCATTTTGCAGATGAGGAATTGAGGCTGAGAGAAGAGAGGTCACATGCCCAGGAGCACAGTCTGTGAGTGGCAGATCAGGACTCAAACCCAGTTCTGTCTGCCCCCAGAGTGGGGCAGGACCTCCTACACCCAGACTCTGTTCCAGGACAAGACTGGCAAAGCCTTCTGCCTTGGAGGTGTGTATTTTAGCGAGAGAGATCCAAACAAATATAAAATATGATGTGATGATGGACTTGGGGCTTCAAAGACAAAGAAAGCAAATAATCATAGTAGTGGGAAAAGGAGATTAAGGGTGCTGGGAGGAACCTCCAGGACCAGTGTTCAGGGACGGTTCTATGGAGACGCTACTGAGCACGGGAAGGGATCAGAGAGGGAAGGGTGTATCTGCAGGTGCAAAGGCCCTGAGCCTGCTAAAGGAAGAAGATGGGTGGGAGAGACCTGCAGGCCCAATCATGAGAGGCTAGTGGGGTATGGCCAGGATTTGGATCTTGTTGGGTTCAGGAGGTTGGAGCTGAAAAGTGCCTTATCTGATGAACACTTAGAAAGATCCCTGATGATGGCCAGACACAGTGGCTCACGCCTGTAATCCCAACACTTTGGGAGGCTGAGGAAGGTGGATCACCTGAGGTCAGGAGTTTGAGACCAGCCTGGCTGACATGGTGAAACATTGTCTCTACTAAAAAAAATCCAAAAATTAGCCATGCTTGGTGGCACATGCCTGTAATCCCAGCTACTTGGGAGGCTGAGGCAGGAGAATCACTTGAACCTGGGAGACAGAAGTTGCAGTGAGCCGAGATCACACCACTGCACTCCAGCCTGGATGACAAAGTGAGACTCCATCAAGAAAGAAAAGAAAAGAAAAAGAAAGGGAAGGAAAGGGAAGGAAGGAGAAAAGAGAAGAGAAGAGAAGAAAAGAGAAAAAAGAAAAGAAAAGATGCCTGCTGCTGAGTGCATACTAGACTGTGGGCTGGGGGCATGTGGAAGCAAGGTCCAGCTGCCAGGCCATTGCAGTCGTCCACACAGACGCGAGGGTGGCGGCTGTGAGGTGTCCGTGGATTCTGGATATATTCTGAAGGTAACCCTCACAGGACTTGTGGACTGAGCCAAGAGTGACCCCGCTTCAGGGGACAGCAAGGACAGCCTGAGCGGAGAGGTAGAACTGGAGTGGAGGCAGCAGGAAGGGAGGACAACTCTCTGGGAAGCAGAGAAGTGGTCACAACAGGAGGAGGTCAAAGGCCCCAGGGAGGGTTTTGCTTACAGCATGTGAGTTGTCCCATGTTCGGGGCCGATAGAAGTGATCCAGTCCCCAGCAGGGCGCGGTGGCTCACGCCTGCAATCCCAGCACTTCAGGAGGCCGAGGCAGGCAGATCACTTGAGAGCTGAGGCCAGCCTGGCCAACATGGTGAAACTCCATCTCTACTAAAAAAAAAAAAAAATACAAAAATTAGCCTGGTATGGTGACAAGCGCCTGTAATCCAGCTACTCAGGAGGCTGAGGCAGGAGAATCGCTTGAACCTGGGAGGCAGAGGTTGCAGTGAGCCAAGATGGTGCCTCTGCACTCCAGCCTGAGTGACAGAGCAAGACTCTGTCTCAAAAAAAAAGTGAAAGAAATGAAACGATCCAGCCCCCTGTAAATAAGACCCATGATTTGAATGATGTACATCATTCAATTTATCTAATTTACATTTCAAACCATCCCTTCATCTGTCATCCCAAAAAATAATCTTGCTTTTTACCCAACTGATAATTCCAGCGTTTATGCATCAGCTAGTGGCACCAGCTTGTTCCAACGGTGTCCCTTGCAGTCCTCCCTGCATTTCACGAGGGCAACATGCAAAAAACTGTTCTAAACCTTTGTAAGTTCATGAGTCTTTTCATGTTGCCTTCATAATTTTTTTAGCATATAAATGCTAATATTTTTAATAAACTTGCCAACCTAGGGGTAAGAAACATATGATCACACATTGGAGATGCAGGTGAAGATCCCAGGCTGTAAAAGCGGTCCATCGGCCCCTCCACAGCTGGAGTCAGGCATCAGGCATCAATCATGAAAGCAAAGAAACAAAGTTAAAGGATGAGAAGAAAAATGCTGGAAGTAGAGCATCACAAACTGTGTATAAAAGGGAAGTGAAATTTAGGAATTCATGTATTTGTTCGTTTTCAGCTAACCAAACCCTCTCATTTATAATGTGATCGTTTAACTTTTGCACAAAAGATGTTCGTTTTTAAGGTGATTTTTTTTTTTTTTTTTGAGACAGGATCTCATTCTGTCACCCAGGCTGGAGTACAGTGGCATGATCACGGCTCACTGCAGCTTCAACCTCCAAGACTCAAGCCATCCTCCTTCCTCAGCCTCCCTAGTAGCTGGGACCACAGGCACATGCCACCATACCCAGCTAATTTTTGTATTTTTTATAGAGATGGGGTCTCCCCTGTGTTGCCCAGGCTGCTCTTGAACTCCTGGGCTCAAGCAATCCTCCCACCTCAGCCTCCCAAAGTGCTGGGATTATGAGCAAAAGTCACCGCACTGGGCCAGTATTATTATTATTTTTTAAGCATACTTTTTATTGAAGCATAACACATATACAGAAAAAATGTAAACCTTAAGTGTTCAGCCCAAAGAATTCTAACAAAATGAACACATCCCTGAAGCCTGCGTCCAGACCAAGAAGTTTACCACCACCCCCCGGACCCCGGAACCCTCTTTCAGTCACCGTCCCTAGGCACAGCAGTCACCCGACTTCTACCATCATAGAACCCTCCATAATGAAGCCAGCCAGGGCTGGCTGGTTGGGGCAGCCACTTTCTCTCGTGTTGTGAGGCTCATCCATGGTGCGTCGCATGTGTGCGGAACAGGTCGTTCATGCTTACGGCTGCAGCAATCCCCTGAGTAAACATCTATATGGTTTTTTGTTGTTGTTGTTGAAACAGAGTCTCACTCTGTCACCCAGGCTGGAGTGCAGTGGTGTGATCTCTGCTCACCGCAACCTCCGCCTCCTGGGTTCAAGCGATTCTCCTGCCTCAGCCTCCCGAGTGGCTGGGGCTACAGGCACCCACCACCACACCCAGCTAATTTTTGTGTTTTTAGTAAAGATGGAGTTTCACTTTACCGTTGGCCAGGCTGGTCTCCAACTCCTGACCTCAGGTGATCCACCTTCCTCAGTCTCCCAAAGTGCTGGGATTATAGGTGTGAGCCACCGTGCCTGGCCTACATGTCGTTTTCATCCATGCTACTGCAGAGGGGACTTGGCCCAGTGTGGGGCTCACTTGGACAGGTCGCTGAGTCTCTTTTTGGTGTGTGTATGTGCTTTTAGGGCCATGCGTGCATAACAAAAGCTGAGAACCTCTGTATTTAGGAAGCACCAAAGGTTCATATTCTCAAAATCCACACCCCAAAGCAGCATCAGCATCGGGCCTGTCAGGTTTGGGGGTTCTCATGTCCCACTTGCTTTTCTTGTGTCTTCTTATCAAGTTTTCAACAGGGGATGATTTTGCCCCCCAGGAGACACTTGGTAATGCCTGGAGACATTTTGTTTGACACAACTCAGGGGTGCTAGTGGCATCTAGTGAGTAGAGACCAGGATGCTGTTAGACATCCTACAATGCCAGGACCCCTCCACAACAAAGAGCCACCCGGCTCCGAACGTCAATAGCACTGCGGTTGAAAAACCCTGCTTTAAAGGAATAAATGGGCCGGGTGCAGTGGCTCACGCCTGTAATCCCAGCACTTTGGGAGGCTGAGGTGAGTGGATCACTTGAGCTCAGGAGTTCAAGACCAGCCTGAGCAACATAGACAGACCCCCATCTCTACAAGAAAATACAAAAATTAGACGGGCGTGGCGGCATGCACCTGTAATCCCAGCTACTAGGGAGGCTGAGGTGGGAGAATCGCTTGAACCTGGGAGGTGGAGATTGCAGGGAACTGAGATCAAGCCACTGCACTCCAGCCTGGGTGACAGAGTGAGACCATCTCAAAAAAAAAAAAAAAAAAAAAGGAATATACGGTTTATGATACCTATATAAGGATTAAGCAATACGATAAGTTGGCAATTTCGATTACCAAGCTTATTCCAAAAGTAACTTTAAGGAGACAGACATGTGGTTGCCAGAGTCATACAAAGTGTAATGGAGGCTCCAAGGAAGAAGCTACTAGAACCCAGACAAATGAAGAGGAAGAGATGAGATTAGCCCTGGGTGTTCACGGTTGCATAGGAGCTCACCTGGTTTCAGGGAGGGAAGGGTATTTATGAGCAAAGTCACAAAGGTCTGGTGGGATCTCAGAAGAGGTAGGCCCATGCTCCTTTGGAGCAGGGAAGGCTTCTTGGCAAGGGAAGCTTAGGACAGATTGATAGAGGAGCAGTTCTCTGGAGGGTGCACCAGCCAGCCAAGACCAGGGCATGGGTGGACTGCAGTGTCCCAGAGCCCAACAAGTTGGGAAACAGGAAGAGGGGGAGCTGGGACAAGACAGCAGTGACAGAGTCTGAAAGGCAGTTGAGATTGTGATGCAGAACCAAAATTCATCTTCTTGCCTTTCTAACCCACTTCGCGCTCCCCATCCCAGGAGCAGAACCTTCTGGAAATGCAATAATCACCCTGACCTCTGCCCCTCATCCACCGTATGTAATCCATCCAAAAGTTCTACAGTTTCCCACTCAAGAGGCGCCTCTGCACCTCTATTGCCACCACCCAAGTCCAAGCCACCCGCCTGCCTGGGCTGCAGCCAAAGCTTCCTCGCTGGGGCCCCTGCCTCTGTCAGGCACCTTCCAAATTCTCATCACGGAAGCTGCTAGAGAGTTTAGGAATCAGAAAGTGGCCACAGCACTTGCCGGCAGGAACCCCGCTGAGCCCTTCTATGGTTTAGGAAGGGCCTCTCTCAGGGCATCTTAGCCCCTGATACAGGTGCCTTCCCAGGCCCTCTGGGGCAGCAGGCGACCTGCTCTCAGGTGTAGGGAAAGAGCTCCAGTGCCTGACCCTACCAGCCACTCTGTGCAGCGGCCCCTGGCAGCCTGGGGCTTCCTTGCTCACCGGCCACAGATGGAACTCATTGTTCCACCAGGCTGGGGTCTGGCGGCGGGGATGAGGGAGACTGCCTGCCAGCCTGCCATAGTGGGCCTGGGACACCCCAGTAGGGTGGGGTCCCTGGGGCCACTGCCTGGTGCAGTTCATCGCAGAGCGAGCCCAGGGCTCCCCTGGGCAGGGCCAGGCCCCCTGGGCATCCAGAGAGCTCGTTATCCCGTCAGCCCTGAAGCCGCACCTGCTCTCCTGGTCGCCTGTGATCTCAATTAATCCGTCCCGCCCTGATTAATTAGCAGGGTTAATTATGACGGCTGCTGCCGCTGAAGCCTTGGGAAGAAAGCCTGGCCAAGTGGCGGAGCTGAGACCCAGCCTGGGGTGGGGCGGGGGCGCCTCTCTCTGCCTCTCCCCGCAGGCTGCCCTGCCCTGCCCAGGGCCTAGGCCAAGGATCTCAGGAAGCCGCTGGGGCTGTGACTCCCAGGGCCAGGTCTAGCAGGGCCAGGGCGATGCCCCCAGGCAGCACCTGAGGCAAGGAGACAGGGCCATGACCCTGGGGTTGGGCTCCCCTGGCCGGGCTTGTCATGTCACACCTTAGCCCTTGACCCTGCTGTCATCATGACCACACACCAGATGACCCCAGCACTCCGTCCTGGCAGGGACCCCTTGGCCCCCTGGCCCAGCTGACTGTGAAATGAGTCCACCCGCCCCCAACCCCTTCCTCATCTGCCGTCTCCTCCAGCCCCAAAGACCACTGTGCCTGGGAGACAGGCCCAGAGAGGGAGCTGGAGTCAGGAGTGGGACTGCTGTGGCCAGGCCCTTGGCCGGGGCTGTTGCAGGTCCTGTCCTGCTGCTGTTCATCAATTTCCTCATGGGCTCGAAGACTCCCCCACCCTGTACCCTTCCCCCAAACCCATCTGATCCTGGCTCAGGGCAAACCAGGTGTTGGGCCGAACCTGTGTCAACCTCAGTAGGGTGGGCACCAGGTTCCAGAGGCTGAAGAAGACACCTAGAGCCAGAAAACCAGCCTTGGGGTTACCAGGGGCTTACATACAAGGCGGAGAGTCTAGATGCGGCGGGCCGGGCAGGAGAACCACAACCACAGCAGAGAGCGTGCAGTTTATACATCGTTTTCAATTAGCGCCATCCACTTAACAACCTCCACATGGCAACATTCACAGCCTCAATCCTGTGTTCCACCGGATGGGCCGGGGTCTCAGATGTTCCTATAGATAAGGAATGAATCTCTGGGTTGGCCACTCCCAGATTCCCTAGCTCGGAACCCACCTTCAGGTGCGTCTGCCATACAGGGGCATTCTAAGGCCATGCTTAAGCTACTGTTATCAGGGGCGTTTACCCCACACCAGGCAACTCCAGCCTCTCCCTACAGCTGAGCCTACAGACCCCTCCCCACTGGCCCAAGACCCCTGAGCCCTTCCCCATCTCAGCTCCCACGTCCTCGGTCTCCCGCCTCGTCCTCTCCTTTTCTGGCCTCCATGCCTTCCTCGCCAGCCTGGAGCTGGAGTCCGGAGAGTCACCAAGCAAGGACAGGAACCTGACTCAGCACAGGCCCCCATCCGTGCTGGACGGACACCGCCCACTCCTGCACACACCTCCGCTGGGCACCTATCCATTATCCTCCTCGCCAAAACGTGATCCATTATCACCGCCTGCGCCTGGCAAAATGTATCATTACCTGCACCTTGGGCACTTCCCAGATCAATCCACTTCTTAAATGTAGTAATAGAGAAGAGGATTAGGTACTAGAAAACTCATTATGAAAATGGCGTACTCAAATTCTTTAAAGGTGATATTTCATAAAATATACCCGGCCTGCCGTGTGCCTCAATCATTCTTTTTAATAGCTCTGTAGCAGCCAGAAAATAAAGTATTCATGAAGATTGAAGAAGATGATCCCATGAACTTCAATTTAATTGGTGCAAATTAAAACAATCCATCTTTTCGTACTGTCCGTCTATCTCCAATCAGCCCCACACCGCACGTCCGGCACCCTGATTACAATTATCTTTTAATAGGAAAACTTGTCAGTTTTTGTGTGATTTACATAAGCTTGAGCAAACTTACGAGTATCAGATAGGGTGTGATTTCCTCTCCCCAGCTCCCTGGCTCGGGGGACGGCCAGGTGGGGGCAGGAGCGGCAAGGTCCAGGCTGTGGGGGAGGGGCTGGGGATGGGTTTGAGGCATCCCTGAGCCTGCAGTTCTGCCAGAGATGGGGCTGGGTGAGACATCTGCGTGCGCCACATCAGGCCGCAGCCCCTGGCCACTCCCTCCGGGACCACAGCAGCTGGACCTAGAGCCAGACAGGGCGTCTTCAAAGAGGCCACAGAACCCACCTTGACCTCCCATTTTTGGAGGCCGCACTCTCTCCTCACCATCCACTCCCCACTCATGCCCCCTCCCTAAAGAGGTTACTTGCCTCCCTAAAGAGCCTCTGGGGACAGACAAATGAGATTTTCCAGTGATGAGAAGCCTGGAGACAAAGTCAGCAGGAAACTGAGCATAACAAGAGAGGCGTGAACAGGGAGGAAAGACAGCTGCTTGCGTCCCCTAAGGAGCATGGGACTGGGAGGAGGTGGATTTTAATTCAACGGAAACCATTCTACCTGCACCCAAGCAAGACGCAGCCACCAGTAAGCAAGTGGCGTCTTAGACTGCATCAATGGAGACATCATGCCTGGAAAGAGGGAGGTGATCCTTCCACCCACATCTGTGCTACTTGGATCACATCTGACATGTTCATGTGCTCATCCACCCATTCATTCATCCCTTCATTCACTCTATACACATTTACTGAGACGTACTCATCCACCCATTCATTCACCCCTTCATTCATTCCATACACATTTACTGAGTTCCTACTAAGTGTCAGGTGCTGGAGACCAAGCAATGAACTCAGCGAGGGGCAGGTAAACATGGCAGAAAGGCAGCCCGAAGCTGCAGCTCTCCTATAACAGCTGGCTTATCTGTTTGTTATTGCCCTTTTAAAATTTGTAAATGAATTCTTAATTACACGGGTGATATATGAATGCATTGTCATTGTAAAAAAACAAAACAAAACAAAAAAAACGCTAAGCATCACAGATAGTGTCCCCAGCCACCTCCACCCTCTACTCTGTCCCTCTCTGGAGCTGTTACCCGTCAGCTTGTATCCTTCCAGATTTTTCTCTATGCCTTCATATACATATGGATCTACAGAAACATATAGATGCTTTTGGTTTCATTTCTTTTAAAAAATGGTCTTCGTCCAGGAGTGGTGGCTCACACCTGTAATCCCAGCACTTTCAAAGGCTGAGGCAGAGGGATGGCTTGAGCCCAGTTCAAGATCAGCCTGGACAATACAGCAAGACTCCATCTTTACAAAAAATTTAAAGATTAGTGGCGCATGGTGGCACGCACCTGTAGTCCCAGCTGCTCAGGAGACTAAGGCAGGAGGAACAATCGAGCCCAGAAGTTCGAGGCTGCAATGCCTGGGCAATGCAGCAAGACCCCATCTCCAAAAAATAAAACAAAACAAAACAAGAACACAAAGAAGCAACAACAACAACACACACACACACACACACACACACACACAAATGGTATTGCCCTATTGATGTCTTTCTGAAGTTCACTTCTTCCACTCAGCCTTCCCTGGATTTTTTCCGTTGCCCTTCAAGGGGGCTGTCCAGGGGAGGGGAGGCAGTGCTGATTTGACAGGTAGTGAGGGCCCCATCCGGAGCTTGGCACCTTCTGGGGAGCAGCAGAGCAGCACGTGGTGAACAAAAGCAAGAGGCTCTGCAGTCAACTCCAGCTCTGCCTCCTCAGCCACATCGCTTCCTGTCTCAGAGCCTGAGATTCCTTGTCCTTAAGACTGGGAACATGGGAGCCTGACCACTGGGATGCTGGGAGAACTAAGTTAAGGCTCAGAAAGTTATTGGCTTGGGACTTGGCACATGGATGGTTCTGTACATGAGCAGACGATGATGATGATGCCTGCATCATCCAAGTCTAGGCCCCTAACAGAAACTTCATGTGGCTCCAGGCCCTATACTCTGCAAACAGACTCCTCCCCTGCCCTGATGGTCAGGATTGGGGTGGGGGTGAGCACCAATTATCAGCCTGATCCTACAGGCCTCTCCCCTCGCTGCCCTCCCCTCCCCTAGGAACTTGGCCCTCTCAGGCTCCATTTGCCACATCTCAGCAGCCCTCAGCCACTGGGAGCACATCATTGATACAATAAATTATTATTTTTTGCTAAAGTCACCCTTACATGGGAGGTAAAACCTTTACCAAGAGGGTCTGGAAATTAAACTCGCCAGAAATTTTGTCTCCTTAAGGAATGATAAGAATAATAATTTCTTGAGCATTTTCACAAAATGCACCCACCAGCTATCTCTCGCCCCAGCTCCGAATCCTCACGAAGCCCAGAAAGCAGGCTGCACGAGCATCACCACAGATGCATCAACTCCTGAGGTCCTGGTGCCCCTCGCCACTCACCGGGAGTGAGCATGATCACCATTACTTAGGATCCGATGGGCTTTGCTGCAACAACAAACCAACCTCAAATGTCAGTGGCTTTTCATGGTAAGAGTATATTTCACACTCACACAAAGCCCCCGTGGGGTGCTGGCCTTTCTCTATGTTGTGGCCAGTCCCTGTAGAACAGGTGCTTCTGGGGTCACTAAAGTGGGAAAGGAAAGTGATGAAGAAAACCCCGTGGGTCTGAACTGCCTCAGCCCAAAAGTGACAAGTGCCACTGTGCTCCCAGACCATTGGCCAAAACTCACCACATGGCCCCAGCCTAACTGCCGGGGAGGCTGGGAACCATGGGGGATCACATTTGTATTTGATGAGCCCAGAATACCCTGCCACTCTGCATTTATAAACTGAGAAACCCAGGCACAGAAAGGAGAAGTCATTTGCCCAAAGTCACCCAGCCCGTGAGGGTGAGAGCCCCTTTTCACACGGGTGGACATTGATGCTTGCTGATAAGCATGACAGTGCCCACACACATCCACAGCTGTGTTCCCTCGCATGGTCCGCCCCTCTTGAGGGGTGAACGCATCAGACCGATTTCTGGCTGAGGGTGTGAGAAACTTGACCAGAGAGTCGGGGGGCAGGCTCTCTCCTCTGTCCACCCTTGGCAATGAGGCCTCACCTGCTGTATTATTCTGTTCTTGAATTGCTGTAAAGAACTACCTGAGACTGGGTAATTTATAAAGAAAAGAGGTTCAATTGGCTCACGGTTCTGCAGGCTGTACAGGAAGCTTGGCTGGGGAGGCCTCAGGAAACTTACCATCTGGCGGAAGGTGAAGCAAGCATTACTTACACGGCCAGAGAAGGTGGAAGAGAGAGTAAAGGAGGGGGGGAGTGCTACACACTTTTACACAACCAAATCTCATGAGAATCACTCACTATCACAAGAACAGCAAGGGGGAAATCCGCCCCCTTGATCCAATCACCTCCCACCAAGCCCCTCCTGCAACACTGGAGATTACAATTCGACATGAGATTTGAGTGGGGACACAGATCCAAACCATATCACCTGCCATACTGGGGGAACACCAGTGCAGCCCATGCCTAAACGAGCACAGCTCCAGGCATCATTCTTCCTGTGATGTACCAACCCCAGCCCATTCCAGAACCCCTTGCCTGCCCCTTCCAGAATAAGAACTTGCTTCAGAATCTGCGACTGCCAGTGAAGCAGGAATCTAAAAATCTAAAAATTATAATAAATATGCACAGTGAACATTCTCATGTCCAAATATTTACATACACCCACACACACAAATACACTCAAAAGACATAGATATGTGGAGGTGTGTTTGCATCTATAAATCTGAATTTATTCACGGAAACGGTGGTATCATATGCTTGCTTACATGACTAGAATTGGAATTGACATAAAAATAAATGGTGAACTACTCTTCAAAAGTGTCAAGATCATGAAAGATAAAGAAAGACCGAGAGACTGTCACCAATTTTAGATGGCTAAGGAGACATGATGACCAAATGCAATGTGGTATCCTGGACTGGATCCTGGAACAAAAAAGGGCATCCATGGAAAAACTGGAAAAATCCAAATAAAGTCTGTAGTTTGGTTAATAACATTTGATATGGTTTGGCTCTGTGTCTCTGCCCAAATCTCATTTTGAATTGTAATCCCCGTAATCCCCAGGTGTGGAGGGAGAGACCCAGGGGGAGGTGATTGGATCAGCTTCCTCCATGCTGTTCTCGTGATAGTGAGTGAGTTCTCACGAGATCTGATGGTTTTATAAGCCCTGGCATTTCCCCTGTTTGTACTTCTGTCTCCTGCCACCGTGTGAAGAAGGTCCTTGCTTTCTCTTCGCCTTCAGCCATGATTGTTAGTTTCCTGAGCCATGTGGAACTGTGAGTCAACTAAACCTCTTTCCTTTATAAATTACCCAGTCTTTGGTACTTCTTTACAGCAGTGTGAGAATGAACTAATGCAGTATCATACCAATGTTAATTTCTTAGTTTTAATAAAATGCAAATTCGGTCAAACCTCTTCTTTGTTCTTCATATTACTAATTTGAGTTTCCACAGGCCCTATTAGTATTCAGTATCTTCCTCTTGAAGAATTTTCTCTCCTCACCCTCATCTCCCATCGCCACCCCCAATTATCTAACAATCGTATGGAATATCTCCATTTCAGGAAAGGGAGACCAACCTGACAATGCCGGCTGCTAGTGCTTTTCTCAGCCACATGGTGCCACTGTTGGAGACTGGACCTGCGCAGCTTGGTAACCATGCTGGCCCTTGCTGCTTCAAGTGCCAGGCTCAGATCAAGCAAGCACCCAGATGGAAGCTCTCCCTTCTCACTCCTAGGCTCATCCACTGTCCCCCAAAGCCTGACACCATGGCATGTTGGCTGGAACCAGAGGAGCTTCTAGCATAGCCACAAGCTGTGCCCAAACTAGCTCTCCCACAAGGCCTTTTTATGCCCCAGTGTGAGCTGGAGTCAGAGGCTAGATCCTCCCTTTCCATAGTCCACACGCTCATTACCTAAGAACTGTATTCATACACACAGGGTTTTAGGGTCCAGACCACCTGTTTTTTAGTTGAGGGGGACAATGGAAAAAAGGAGGAAAGGCTCCTGGCTCTGGCTCCCAAAAGGGTGAAAGTGTGGAGTGGCTGCTGCTGGTGCCCTGCCCAGGCCCCCTTCCATGGGCTGCATATTTATTCTCCAGCTGCAGGGAACACTGCTCCTTCCTCTGGACAATTGTCCTCAGCCAAGTTGCTCTCACCCCAGGAGTGGCTAATAGACATAGGAGCTCAAAAGCCCAGGCCCCCCTGTCTCAAGAAGAGACAACTCTCGTGGTGTAGCTCATACTCCAGAACCCACTATGGGGCCAGGCTGAGGCTAGGCTCCAGCCAAGACCATTCCTGCTCAGCCCCTTCACCTGCCCTATCCTGCTTTCGTCCCTCCCTCTCTCCTGATAGCTCTTCCTCAATAAATCATACGTATTAGTCCCTTCTCACATTACTAAAAAGAACTGCCTGAGACTGGATAATTTATAAAGAAAAGAGGTTTAATTGACTCACAGTTCCACAGGGTATACAGGAACATGGCTGGGAAGCCTCAGGAAACTTACAATCATGGTGGAAGGGGAAGGGGAAGCAAGCATGGCTTACCATGGCAGAGCAGGAGAGAGAGAGAGAGAGAAGGGGGAAGAGTCACACACTTTCAAAAGACCAGATCTCGTGAGAACTCACTCACTATCTCAACAAGAAGAAAATCTACCCCCATGATCTAATCATCTCCTACCAAGTCCCTCCCCCAACACTGGACATTACAATTCAACATGAGACTTGTGTGGGGACACAGAGCCAAACTATATTACCATGTGACCCTGAATCCCTCTCTCAACCTCTGCATCTGTGGAATCCAACCCTAAGGTGGCAGCACAGTGGAGAAGCTCAGGTGGTGGAGGAGTTTTGGGGGCAGTGCTAGTGGTCAACTTTAAGGATGGATTCTTGTGTCCCATCACTCACTGGCGGCCTGGTGAGGACTCCATCACTGTTGGTAGGTAGAGAATCCATAGTCCCTGGCACACTATAGTGTGTAACTTTCTCTTTTTTTTTTTTTTTTTTTTTTTGAGACGGAGTCTCACTCTGTCACCCAGGCTGGAGTGCAGTGGTGTGATCTCGGCTCACTGCAAGCTCCGCCTTCCAGGTTCACGCCATTCTCCTGCCTCAGCCTCCCCAGTAGCTGGGACTACAGGCGCCCACACCCGGCTAATTTTTTTGTATTTTTTTAGTAGAGATGGGATTTCACCACCTTAGCCAGGATGGTCTCGATCTCCTGACCTCGTGATCCGCCCGCCTGGGCCTCCCAAAGGGCTGGGATTACAAGCATGAGCCACCGCACCCAGCCTGTAGTGTGTAACTTTCATTATCTTCCACCCAGAGCGAGCCAGGACAAAGTACAGGGAAGCATGGATATGCTAGCTCGAGCAATAACTCCAGTGTTCGTGAAGTTTGGGAGAATAGCAACCGTAAGGATGGTAGGACTGGTGGCAGTTGCTGAATGCCACGGATGCCCTAAGGAGAGAAAATGATGACCTCAAAGTGATCAATCACCAATTCCAAGTGAACGTGAAAGCTGCAGGGGCTTCTAGGCAAGGTTTAAAGAGATGCTCATCCCCTGGAGCTGGAGGGAGACAGAGCTGAGGACAAGGCTCAGGACCTAATCAGAAGAGCAGCAGAATTTCAGAGAAGGTCAAACCATCAGTCCTGGTAATTATCCTATGCCAAAAGTGGGGCCTTAATAGGGAAGGAGTGGGACTCAGCAACATGTGACAGAGCCATTGGGGTAGATGCACCTGAGAACCTTGAACTCCAGCTTCCCCTGAACTATGTGGGTTCAGAGAAGTGGGCCACAGCTGGGGCAGGAGATGTCCTAAGACGTGCTGGCTGTGCTCAAGATCTGCCCCCACATGCCCTCCTGGCCACCAGGGCTATAACTAGGATCAAATTGAAGTGTGTCCCAACTTAGCAAGTGTGGGCCTGCTAAGGGAAGGGAGGAACACCCACCAAAGAGCTGCACATCCTGGCCAAGATGCATGGGTGGGACAGATTCTAATGCTGCTGGATCATAGAGGGTGGGATGGACAACTGGATAAGCAAGAGCCTGTCACTACGGAGACTCCCCAACAACCCAGGATTTGCCACTCGGCAAGAGCCCCAAGAGCTGCTGGGAGGGCTCTTGGATGCTTGGGCAAAGCAATGGGTCTCATTAAACGAAGACGCCAGAGCTGTCATGGCTGGCTGGAGGAGGGGATCAGAGGCTTGGAGGAGGAGGTGTGCTGGAGAGGTCCTCCCATACCTGATCCAAGCCCGCCCCTGACTGTGGTCCTTAGAAGGCTCCAGATGCACCATTTATCGAAGTGACAGGAATGTGCTGATGAGGGAGGCACCAACATGGTTGAGATCAGTGGTGGCTGTCGTCGTAGCCCAGGGCTGTTGATGGGAGGTGATGTTGCAGAACTGGGATCCCTGGTGAAAAGTATAGATTCTTGAATACCAGAGCCCTGTGGCAGTGCTTGGCTGTCAGAAACAGGTGGACATAATCCCCTAGTGGGCAGCCAGGTCAGCATGGCACCCAGCAGGTCCAGATGTTTCCAGGGTCAACGTAGGTGACACCTATATGGTGTCACTTCCTCTATAGAATGAAGAAAGAACAGGGATGGAGGAGCAGAAGGCTGAGGCCAGCTACTCCCATGGAAAATCAGAATACTTTGCCCAGTTTCCAGACCCAGAACCTGAAGAAAAGGCTGGTCCCCAGGAGGAAGCAGGCTGCAACACCACAGAGATTGTTTACCGCATTGATTCCCCAGTCCTTCCCCCAAAGGAACTTACAGCCCTTTGCCCAGGTAACTGTAAAGCAACGAGGGCAAATGGAAATCCTCAGAGCTGTTGGATGTGGGGACCACGTTGACATTGGCACCCAGGAATCCAAAGAGCCTTCAGGGCCTCCCTGTTAAAGTAGGGGCACACGCCTGGGCGCAGTGGCTCACACCTGTAATCCCAGCACTTTGGGAGGTGGACGTGGGCAGGTCACGAGGTCAGGAGTTCAAGACCAGCCTGACCAACATGGTGAAACCCCGTCTCTACTAAAAATACAAAAAAATTAGCCGTGAGTGGTGGCGCACTACTCAGGAGGCTGAGATGGGAGAATCACTTGAACCGGGGAGGTGGAGGTTGCAGTGAGCCGAGATCGCACCACTGCACTCCATCCTGGGTGACAGGGTGAGACTCCATCTCAAAAAAATAAAAATAAAAATAAATAAAATAAAATACAAAACAAAGTAGGGGCACATGGAGAATGAGTCCTAAGTGGAATCCCAGCCCCAATCATTTCAGAGTGTGTCCCCTGGGCTCTCAGGCCACTCGGGTCTTTTTATCAGTTCGCAAACGTATCATTGGAATGGGCAGATTTCGTAGGTGGAAGAACATTCACCTGGGCGCCTTGATCTGAGGAGTAAACTCTAGGAAACCAGCAAAGGCCAAGTGAAGTCCCTGGCTTCACTTGACCAGCCTGTCCAACATGGTGAAACTCCATCTCTACTAAAAATACAAAAATTAGCCAGGCATCGTGGCGCACACTTGTAATCCCAGCTACCTGGGAAGATGAGACATTAGAATCACTTGAACCCAGAAGGTGGAGGTTGCAGTGAGCCGAGATCACTCCAGCTTGGGGAACAGAGAGAGACTCTGGCAAAAAATAAATAAATAAATAAATAAATAAATAAATAAATAAACAAACACTGTGGAAGGAATCACAGCAGGACCCCCCACCCCCCACCCCCCATGACCAAGACTGATCTAGCCACTGCCACTACTGAAGGTCAGATCTGCCGGCAACAGGGACCAACAGGAAGCACTCGGTGTAGCGCCATCCTCTGATGTTGCAACGGGATTGGATGAGCTCACCCTTGGGATGGGACAGGTGGAACTAGCTGAGGTGCCATCCTGCATGGGCCACCAGTGAGGGTGGAGGAAAGGCCTGCTATCCTTCGGGATGCAATGTATACCTTCAACCAATAGCTGTGATTTGTGCAATGTCCCCAACAGGTAGAATACCTGGGTCAGGGAGCCGAAGGGTGGACGCAGGCGTGGCCCCTCGCCATCACTGCTTTTGGTCCACTTGGCCTGTCTGTCCCCACCATGGGCTCCAAGGCTCTAGAGGTCTGGGCACATTAATGAATTGTTTGAGCCTGCGTTTTTCCACATACTACACGGAAGTTAAAATGTCTTGCTGTGGAGATTAAATGAGACCGTACTTGTCAAGCTCATGCCCTGTGCCACTAAGACACATGGCAAGTAGCTTTGAAATGACAATGCTGTCATCACCGTCATCGGCATCACTATTTTGGAATGAGGTCTGGGTCAAGACAGGCTGGCAGGAGGGGGACCCAAGTTTTAGCCCATCTCTGGCACCTTCCGCACGAGAACATCAGAAAGCACTTCCGCACGTCCGCCTTGACTTCCTCATGCTGCAGGCGAAATCTGGTTTTATTCTCAAGGAAGAGATGATCTCATTCTTCTCCAGAAAGCCCCTCATGAGGCCCGAAACACATTTTTAGGTTCCCCCACCCTGGGGACATTCTCCTCGACCCACCTCTGAGAAGCCAGGAGACCCCAAAGTGACATCCCTTTTCCCAGCTTGGGGAAGCTTTTTCTACACTGGCCTCCATTTCATATCAGCAAAAGATCTCACTAGCACTGCCAAGAACTGATATTCACAAATAAGTATGTAAATCCTTTGTAAATGTATGCTAATTACTTATTTTTAATTATAATGTAAATAAGTAATTACCGAATAATTTTAAAGTATTTACATGGGGGTGTGTGATTTAGACACTAACTTGTTATAAGATATAAAAACTATAAATTATACAGTAATTATAGCCCAATTTACATGCTAAGGCCAAACACAATTACGTAGCAAGAAAAATATAAACAATCAGGTAATTCGGTGGTAGTTACAGTGTAATAAACAAGCTGTTTTCTTCTCCCAGTCGACAAAGTGTGTCTGTGCATTCAGCCTAGGCTCAGGGAGGCCAAGGGAAGGGTACACTCAGGAAGTTGAAACCATTTTTAAGAAAAAAAAATTAATCACAGGATAAGAAAAAAAAGTGCAATCAAAAGCTCTTGAGTTTTAGCTGGGCATAGTGGCTTACACCTGTAATCTCAACACTTTGGGAGGCTAAGGCAGGACGATTGCTTGAGCCCAGGAGTTCAAGACCAGCCTGGGCAACAAAATGAGACCCCCATCTTTACAAAAAATAAAATTAAATTAAAAGCAACATTAAAAAAAAAAAAAACACTCCTGCCTCGCCCACAGTGACCCCTCCCCTGCCCCCACCGTACTCCAACTCAGGCAACAGAATCCCTCAAACTCTTCCCTTCAGGCCTTCACACTGCTGTGCCCTCAGCCTTAACCCTCCTCTTTACTTTGTTGCCTGGTTAACTCCATCCCACCCTTCAAGTATTACCCTCAATGACTCTTCCTCCAGGAAGGCTTCCTTGACCACTCCCCACTTCTGAGATTTGGCCGGGGGCCCTCCTGGTCTCCCACAGCCTCCTGGGCTTTCCCATCACTGCTAACCTCTGTTTTGAGATGGCCTGTTTGACAACAAAGTCCGCCTCCCCAACCAGACTGGGAGCCCCAGAAGGACAGGGCCCAGGCCTGCTTTGTCCGTTGCTGGGTCCCAAGTTGGAGGCACTTGGGCTTGAGAACAGGGAATCAGTGAGACCTGGATTCAAGGCTGGTTCAGACACTTTCTGCCATCCTCCCAGAGTTATCTGAGAGGCCTGGGCCTCACCCTAGGGAGGGAAGTCGTAGGTGTGTCAAGAGCCCCGCGTTCTCAGTCCTTGGCTGAAACAGGCCTTTGAAGGGGGTATTATTCTCCCCATTTTGCAGACAAAGCAACTGAGGCCCAGAGAGGCCAAGTAACTTTATGAGGTCACACAGCTGGGCTGTGAAATCAGGTCTCCTCCAGGTTCAAACCTAGAGCTCATAAGCCCTCTCCTCTTCCTACTCCAGGCTTAGGGGACCTCGACTCCCCAGGATGTCATCAGGTCTCAAAGGAGGGTGGAGGGACCCAACAGACCCCGTGCAGGAAGAGCGACACTGTCAAGGCACCTTGCGCCGCCCCTGCACCTCCTGAAAAGTGGGGGGGGTCATAGAACTATTGCCCTGGGAGCCCCTAGGATCGCATCTTTTTAACCTCTTACCTGAGACCTTGGGGTCAGAATCTCCCAGAGCAATGATCAAATGAAGACTCCTGAACCCCTGGACCGGCAGCCAGCTCTGGAGGGGGCACCCAGAACATTCATTTGGGCCCGTCGATGCCCACTGGAGTCTCAGAGCCGCTTGCAGGAGGAGAGGGTGTGGACTAGCTGTGTGGCCTTGGGCTAGTCCCTTCCTGCTCTGACCCTGCGCCTCGCCTGTGAAAGGGGCCTCTATACATTGCCGGCTGATCATGTCAAAGAAATGACGCCTCCCACAGAGCTGGGCGGAGCCACAGGAGGAGCTCTTCAGACCAATGCACCCTCTAGTCACCGCCACACTTTCACTGAGCACCTACTATGTGGCAGGCAGACCCTCTTGCCTACTACCCCCTCCCCTGGCCTCGTCCCCATGGGGCAGGTGCTCTGAGGTCCAGGGTGCTAGGACGGCTGGGAGGACATCTCCCCTGCTCAGTGTCTGGCCCAGCAATCAAAAGAGAAGCCCTGTATCCTCACCCCTGGGAGGCCCCGCTGAGAGCACCCAGGCCCCACTCCAGCCACCCTTCCTCCATACACACCACCCCCCACCACCAGCAGTTGTCACACGATTTAGAGCCGGGGAGATGGGGGAATCCATATATAGATTCAGGACTTTTTCTCCTGCCCCTGAAGCATTGCTGTTCATTAAGCACGGTCATTAGTGAGGATTTAAGGGAGCCCGAGTGGGACTCAGGGGATGGAGGGCCCTGCTGACCGGGCTCAGGCCATTGGTTCTATAGGAGAGGAGGTCATCTCAGTCATCCCACTGCCTCTGAGCCAGTGGACTGAGCACTCAGAAAGTCATGTGGGAGGCCTTTCTTCTCTAACAATCACGAGCATGACAAGCCTGCTACCGTTTATAGGCAATTATAACTCTATAAGTCCAGGACAGGGCCTGCTCCAATCCTCACGGGAAGGCAGGCACACAGAGAGACAGCAGTTTGAGAAGGGTCACACGGCCTGAGCAGGTGGACGTGAATCCAGTTTCTCTGACTCTGGGGTCTTGCTTCTAACCACTCCGTTCACGCCTCCCACAGCCCAAATGTGAAAGGACTCAGCTAGCGATGGCCAGCTCAGCCTGGCGTGGTTGGGGCCAAGGCCAGCACCGGGCAGGAGGAGGCCTCAGCCCCGGCCAAAGCCGCAGAAATGGAAATTGCCATCATTCCAGCGCTACGACCCCTCGTGCAGCTACTTCACAGCACAGGAAATTCCCCAGTCCCCTGGGTAATATTTGTTTTATGGCCATTGCCGGGCGCTATTCATTTTATGACACTTTTGCCTGTGATTTTTGTTGTGGGCGCATAAGCAATGTGGCCAATTCCATTTTACGTGCCCTGGCGTTTCAGATTCATCGCCAGCCAGCGTGGCGCTGAGTGGTTACACGGTAAAGTGTTTGGCTAATAAAATGCATAAAGCAGAGATAGGAAAATCAATGCCTTTGTTAATAACACTTCGACATCTTTCATGCAGTCTGCCAGGCAGGGCTGCCTGCCGGAGCTGGCACCAGAGGCACCTCGTGGGATGTCTGCTGCTGGGGCCGGGCGCCAGCTGGCCCTGGAGCCTGTGCCCTTTACCCTCCTGGAGTGGGTGCTAGGCAGAGAACCCCGGGCAGAGCCTCTCCAGAGTGCTGATTTCCTCTCTGTGCCAGAGTTGGATGCCGAGGGTTGGAAGGGAGGGATCACCTTGAGCAAGCCACTGTACCACCCTGGCCCTCAGTTTCCTCATCTATAAAATGGAGATATTAGTAGTCCCTCCCTCCAAGGACTTTTGCAAGCATGCAAGGAGAGAGCCCATGTAATTCACATGGCCCCGTGTGCGTGGCATGTTCAGGCTGGGTAACCCAACACCGTTCTCTCTCCTCCCCAGGTTACCCTGGCCACTCGGGGCTTCCCCGTGATCCTCAACCCCCGGGGATGAGAAAGACCTCTTTCTGGAAGCACGCATTCCAAGGCACTGGGGCCACCTCTGCTCGGACCCTAGGGACGGCTGTGTTTCCTAGTCCATCTTGTTCTTGACCAAACCTTTACCTCGATTCCCATAATCCTTCAGCTTCCCGCCTGGCACAACCTGAGTCCACGTCACTCCCCTCCTCAAAAGCCTCCGGCAGTTCCCCTCCCCTCCAGGGCAGGCATAGCCCCGTGACTTGGTCACCTCCCTCCAGCTGTACCCACTGTGCTCCTGGCTATCAACCCTATCCTGCCAAATACATCATTTCCTGCCTCTGACCTTTGTCCCTGCAGGAATCTTCTCCTGGCACATGCTTCTCTCCACCGCCACCCCATCCCACGCGTCAAAGCTTACACAGACCATGCGTTACTGCCTCCAGGAAGTTCCCCGTGATTCCTCCCGGCTCCTAGGAAGCTCCGGGACTCTCTAGCTGTCCCTCCCCTGTTCTCTGCCATTTGTGAGGCCATTTGATTCTAGCCACAGGATTCTTGTTCTTTGTTGGTTCTGTTGAATGTCCACATTTGGAGCCGAGCTTGTCCGCCCCAAGCCAGGCACCTGCAGCATCATGCTCCACCCTTGACCAACCCATGAGGCCATGACACCCATTTCATAGACGACATCACGGAGAGGTGACAGCCGGGCCCCAGGTGAAACAGCAAGCAAATGGCAGAGCCCAAGTCCTGGTGCAAGGGTCCCCGCCATGGGCATTTATATCACTGAATCCCCTCAGGAGCCCTGGAAGGATGAAGACCTTGGAGGACGTCACATACTTCTCAAATGCTCCCCACCCGCAGCTCTGGGCCTTGGATGTGTGACTTCACCTCTCTGAGCCTCAATTTCCTCATCTCCAAAATCGGAGTGATTTTTTTTTTTTTTTTTTTTTTTTTGAGACAGAGTCTTGTTCTGTTACCCAGGCTAGAGTGCAATGGCAGGATCTCAGCTCTCTGCAACTTCTGCCTCCCAGTTTCAAGTGATTCTCCTGCCTCTGCCTCCTGAGTAGCTGGGATTACAGGCGCCCACCACCAGGCCCAGCTAATTGTTGTATTTTTAGTAAAGATGGGGTTTCACCATGTTGGCCAGGCTGGTCTTGAACTCCTGACCTCAAATGATCCGCCCGCCTCGGCCTCCCAAAGTGCTCGGATTACAGGCATGAGCCACTGCGCCCCGCCGGGAATGATAATATTATAATAGACCTCCCTCCCTGGGGTGTTGAGAGGATTGGATGAAATACCCACATAAAGCCAGAGGTCTCTCCTGGCAATGTTGCGGGCCCGGGACACACTGGGAGGAAAGAGAGCAGGCCAGGGAAGGACCTTGTAAGCCAGGAAACAAAGACAGGAAGAATCAGCAGCATTTGTGCCCAATCCCGGTGCTTGCCAGAGATAATGGGAGGCCCTTCACCCCCACAGGCTTCAGTTTCTGCCTCTGTAAAACGGGTACAGTATTGCTCACCTCCCCAGGCTGTGGAGGCAGAAGAGGGATTAAAGGAAAAATCTATGCAGATCTCAGGACCCGCCAGCGCTTAGTGGACTTTGAAGGTCTTGAGTGCCAGATTTAGGCGCTTTGAAGGGGGACATTCGGGGCATGGGAGGAGCCTGGGTCCTGTGAAGGCAGCACCCCAGACCTGCGCCTTTCCTCTCTCCCTAGCACCCCAAGACCGGTTGGGGTTGGGGAGTCCCCATGTCCCCAGGAGCCAGCCTGTCTCCCCCCATACCGCTTGCGGCCGCCAGCCCCAACCCCAGTCCCCTTCCCCCCTCACCCTCCTCCCCTACCCGGGAGCACTAACCCAGAGCTTAATCCCCAACGCCTCCCAGCACACCCAGGCCTGACGCACGGCTGGGCAAATATTGGACTTTATTAATTTAATTTAATTAAACTTTATTAACCTTTATTAAAAATAAACCCTCATTAAAATTCTCATTCCCGTCTCTGGCAAAGGCAAAGGCGGGGCACGGCCTCCTCTCCAGGCTCGTTAAATGTCACCCAAAGAGACACAGTGGCCTCTAGAGCCAGAGTCCGGGACACGAAGCCGAGGTTGGAGATGAAGGGGCCGGGTGGGGTGAGGTGTGTGCATGTTCAGAGGTGTTGGCAGCCAAAATCCAGGCCCCGGGGGGCCCACGGAGTCCAGCCACCAGCAGGGGGGCAGATTTAGGCAGCCTCCGGAGTTCCGGGCCTCATGCTATGCCCAGCAGGACCACCCAGCAGACTGGGAGGATGAAAAGGTTTGTTTCTATCATATGCATGGTTTTGCCCAGATCCTAAAAGCAGTGTTTGCTCCTATTAGAAAAATTGGAAATAGAGAAAAGCACCAAAGAACATGAAATTCTTTATGATGCCAAATAGACTCTTGAAGCTTAGAGCTGAGGAAAGCATATTTATCATCCAGTCTGAAACATTCTTTTTTTTTTTTTTTTTTTTGACAGGGTCTCGCTCTGTCACCCAGGCTGGAGTACAGTGGCATGATCATAGCTCACTTCAAAGTCCACTGAGTGCTGGCCCATCCTGAAGCTGCACAGATTATTTCCTTTAATCCTTCTTCTGCCTCAACCTCCCCAGGCTCAAGCAATCCTCCCACCTCAGCCTCCCGAGTAGCTGGGACCACAGATGCATGACACTATGCCCAGCTAATTTTTTTTAAATTTTTGTAGAGATGGGGTTTCACCATGTTGCCTAGGCTGGTCTTGAACTCCTGGGCTAAAGCGAGCCCCCCCACCTCAGCCTCCCAAAGTGCTGGGATCACAGGTGTGAGCCACCTTGCCCAGCCTCAATCTGAAGCATTTTAAAGAGTGAAAGTGCTACCTATAACCATGCATTCAGTCACAAACAGGCCCAGCAAATGGGGACACCTCCTTGCTGCTCAGAGCAACACTGGTGAGCTGGGCACAGTTTCCTTCCAATGGAAACTGAAACCCGTTTCAACATACAAGGGAGTTAGTCCTACTTTCAGGAACCACTGGGGTCTCCACCCCCCAAGTCCCCAGTCTAGACCTGGTGCCTGGGCTGTGTTTTTTTTGTTTCGTTTTGTTTGGGCTAATTCAGAGCTGGCAGCCACCAGGCACCTACGATGTGCTGGCCCTACCCTGAACTCTGTGTGGATTATTTCACTTCACCCCCTAAGTCTCCTGGGGATGAGACTACTGTGCCTATTTTACAGAGGAGGAAGCTGAGGTCCAGCAGGCGAGGCGCTAAGAGGCAGAGCCAGGAGAGATACCTGAAGCCCTTGCTCTCGTCCACGTCCCGGAGCTCGTCCTTGCCGGAGCCGAGGAAAATGGATCCATAACCTGAGGAACGGCAGATTCCAGAGGGGCAGGCCAGCCAGCCCTGGGTAAGCTCGAGGTCTGCCACTGGGCACAGGGCTCAGATTTGCCCCAAGAGCCTCTTGGGCAGAGTCTAGGAGGAGAGGGAGGTGGAGGTGGCACTGGGACAGCAGGTAGAGATGGCAGGTGTGATTCCTTCTGATCCTGGAGGGACCGGGCCGCAGGTCCTGCTGCGCAGGCCGGCACTGGGGGCCCCCATTCTGGACAGTGGCCAGGCCACTTTTGGGGCAGCGCCTCCCTGGCAGAGCAGGCTTACGGAAAGATGAAAAGCCCCTGGGCCACTGCGGTTCAAGTGTCTCCAAAGGATGCTCGTTGACGGCTCATGTGCTCAAAAAAAGCTACACGACACATGGCAGGGAAGGCAGCTGAGCCCGAGCCAGTGGCAGCAACAATGACTCTGGGCAGAGAGGGGCCTGGGTGCAGATGCTGGCACACCACTTAGTGGTCTGGTGACTTCAGACAATTTCACTCTCTCATTCAACACGTGTTCCATGAGGGCCTGGCATGGGGGCGTGAGGGCAAACATCACAGTCTGGGCTCCCAGGACCTTGCAGGCCAGTGAGGGAGACACAACCCAGCAGTGACACCCAATAGCCGGTCATTGCGCATGGGAGAAGTGACATGAGGGGAAAGGAGAGAAAAGCACAGGAGCCCTAGTAAGGTGACATTGGAACCCATTCCTGAAGGCTGGAGGGAGGCAGAGGGACCCAGAGGAGGGCTGAGCCAGCTGTAAGCGGGGTCGCAGAGGGGTTCAGGTTTTAACCTCAGCATCCCACATCCCAGGAAGAGCAGTAGGCAGGGGGTACAGGCTGGCAGCTGTGAGGGGGGCAGGCAGTGCAGAGAGCAAGAAGGGGGAAGGAGCCGCTTAGAAGTGGGGAGCTGCCGGGCTCGGGCAGGGGTAGGCAGAAGGGATTCATGGCCAGGCACAGTGGCTCACGCCTGCAACTCCAGGACTTTAGGAGGCTGAAGTGGGCGGATCACTTGAGCCCAGGAGTCTGAGACCAGCCTGGGCAACATAGGGAGACTCCGACTCTACAGACAATTAGCCGGGTGTGGTGGTGAGTGCCTGTGGTCCCAGGCACTCAGGGGGCTGAGGTGGGAGGATTGCTTGAGCCCAGGAGGTCAAGGCTGCAGTGAGCCGTGATCGTTCCCCTGCACTCCAGCCTGGGTGACAGAACAAGACCCTGTCTCAAAAAAAGTAAAAAGAGGCTGGGCTCGGTGGCTCATGCCTGTAATCCCAGCACTTTGGGAGGCCGTGGTGGGTGGATCACCTGAGGTCAGGAGTTCAGCCTGGCCAACACGGTGAAACCCTGTCTCTACTAAAAATACAAAAAAATTAGCTGGGCGTGGTGGCACATGCCTGTAACCCCAGTTACTCAAGAGGCTGAAGCAGGAAAATCGCTTGAAACCAGGAGGTGGAGGTTGCAGTGAGCTGAAATCGCTCACGCCATTGCACTCCAGCCTGGGTGACAGAGCAAGACTCTGTCTCAAAAAAAAGGGAGAGGAATTTGCGGTTGACACCTACAGTAGAAGCGCATTCAAGAGGATCCACCAGAAAATCTGCCCGTTCACTCATTCTTTCACCCCTTGACTCCTTCATCCAGCAAGGTCACTGCCAGGCCCTAGGGCAGAACTCTCCCAAGACCCACGGGGTCCCTGCCTCAAGGAACTCGCAGCCCAGGGTGGGAAGCAGCTCACAAAGGATGAAATAAAAATAACTGGACTTGATCAGACAAGCCCCAGGAAGGGAAATCTATGGAACGATAGAGCAGGAAGCAGTGAAGGGGCCAGGATTCTTCCCACAACAGGAGGGAGCCCAGGGTTTCTCGCAGGGAGAGTTAAACCGAGACCTGGAGTTCTAGAAAGGTCCCGCCGTGGCAAAGACCTGAAGCGGATGCTGGAGGCGCCACCCAGGCTCCTACTCAGGACCCAGGCTGTCCTTGCTGTCATCCTGCCGGAAGGCTGGGCCCCCAACCCGTAGTCAGTCCTCCTAGGTACAAACAGCTGTGTTTAAAGATTTTGTTAACAGAGAGAAACAAGGAGCTGGAGGGTGAACACATGGGTTGTATGTGGGGTTGGGGTCGGATTCCACAAATCCCTGGCAGAGAAGAGGGTGCCCCAGGGGAGAGGGGCCACCGTCCAGGCAACCTCCAGGGTGGGGTGAGGGTGCTTTGCCGGCCAACAGCAGGCTGATTGGTTCTCGGCACAGAGCATCTTCCTGCATCCTCCAGCACTGGGAGCCTCCATCTTCCAGATAAGAGCCCCTAGGGCACCCAGAACTGTGTCCATGGCTCCAGGCAGGGTAGGGGCCGGCTCCTCTCCACCATCTTAGACAAAGCCTCTTTGGGACCACATACCCAGCCTGTTCCCAGAAAATGCCAGGGCCCCTGCAGCTCCGAGGTACAGTCAGCCTGACCAGGCCAGGATGGATGGAGGCAACGGCCCCCTCTCCCCAGGAGCCCCCCTCACCCCTGGCACCTCCCCCTCCCCCGGCGCCCTTTCTCCCTGACTCAGGGCCTCAAGGGCCCCTCTGCTGCTGTCTGCCATGAGTTTTCTCTCTCCCTGTCTCCAGACTTCCCTCTGCGTCTCTATGGCCACCCATGGATGGCAGCCTCAGTGCACCCACCAGCACGGACTGCCTGGCCTCTGGGCCCTGCTCCAAGTGCCCAAGAGACCAGCAGGTTGGCCTAGGTGGGATGAGATGCCCAGCCCTGGTCCAAACAGCTCAGACCAGGGATTGAATCCCATGGAACACACCTGGGTGGCTGGATCCCCCTGGGAAACAGGGATGGTTTCCTGAGGGCTCATGGGGGCGTCTCGAGCATGGCCCCTGTGGCCACAATTCCCTATGTGTGTTTCTAAGGTTTAACAGTGAACACCCTGCCTGAAAAGGAGCGAACGCCCTGTCCCTGGAGAAGCGCCTGTGCTGTAGAACGGCCTGGGTGGAACTGGATCTGAGCAGCTGTCACCCAGAGATGCCTTCCCCTTGTTCTCACTGGGTCCCACCTCGGGGCACAAGGGAAAGGAGCCGTGGCAGCGGAGAGAGCAGTACTCACTGTTGACTCCAGAAGAACCTCTCCGCACACCAGCAGGGTGGCATCTCCTGCCCAGCTTCCTGAAACCTGAGGCCCCTTAGAAAGCCAAGTCCTGAGGCACAGCGTGGAGAGGCTGAGCCACTCGCATCTGGGCAAGAGCACCACCCCGCACCCTGCAGGACAAGGTACAAACCCGCAGCCACAAACAGAGACCCTGTCTTGAGCATGTAGCCAAATGCAGGCATCCAGGCCACATGTGTGTGCCTGAATGTGTGGCACAGACCTGCCCAGGAGCACAGCCAGGCACACACATGGACAGTGCCCTGGGGTAGCTGCTTCCGCCGGCCCCCCATTCCTGGGGCCAGCAGGGATCTTCTCTCTGGAGAGAATTTCCCTATTCTCAAGGTAGAAAGGCTTCTTCCTTCTCCAGTGCCAGCAGAAGCAGATGGGACAGCGAGGGGATGTGGCCGGACAAGCATGGGCTGTGCCATCTTTGGGGGGACCACCCCCCTGGGCCTGTTCCCTCCTCTGCCCCTGGCAACACCAGCTCCCAGAGCTGAGAGCAGGATGGGGGCTAGGGCATGCCTTGGAGTGGGGGTCCCACTTCCCCCTTCCCTTGCTGGGGAGCAGCGCCAGGCACCCCAGGGAAGGCTGCTGGGCCAGGCCAAGGGCAGGGGTCACAGTGCCCCAGACCAGGAGCCCCCTGAAGATCCCAGCTTTCCAAGGCCCAGGCTCCAGAATCTCCCACGTCGCTGGCTGCAACATAAAATAGGTCATCGGCATAATCCTGGCCAAATTGGCCTCTTGCAGATCAGCCAGGCCGCGCTCCCCGGGCCTAATTATCCCATATTTGGTCAATAAGCCATTAACACAGCACCATGGATGTTAATAACCGTTTCATGAAAAAGTCGGTGTAATTTATGAGATCAACACTGGTTAACAAAATTAATAAATATTTCATTCGGAGAGATTTATCCTGGTGTGCTCCCAGCAGGTGGACCAAGGGCCCTTGGGCAGCCCCGGGGAGCCGGCGGTTAGGAGAGAGGAAGGCCTGGCTCTCACTTGGGCCAATAAACATTTACCTCAAATCCTATCGCCATAAATCCACGGGCTGGACGAGGGAGTCCAGTAAAACCTGACTTAACATTATGTTCGGGCCATTAACAATATTTATATAGATGTCACTTTGGGGAGGGTTAGAGTCGCCAGGCAGGGCCCAGCGGCCGTGACGGGAGCAAGCTGGGATCCTGTAGGAAGATGCGTGCCCAGGGAGGCCCGGGGCATCGGGAAGAGTCCCTGAGTAGCTCTCAAACCCTTTGGGGTTGGCCGTTCCCAGTTACGTGACCCAGGATGAGTTTCTCCACTGCCCAGAGCCACGGTTTCCTCATCTGTAAATCGGGAATATTAAAAATAACCATCCAGGCTGGGTGCGGTGGCTCACGCCTGTAATTCTAACACTTTGGGAGGCTGAGGCAGGTGGATCACTTGAGGTCAGACGTTCGAGACCAGCCTGGACAACATGGTGAAGCCCAGTCTGTACTAAAAATACAAAAATTAGCCGGGCATGGTGGCGCATGCCTGTAATCCCACCTACTCGGGAGGCTGAGGCAGGAGAATCGCTTGAACCCAGGAGGTGGAGATTGCAGTGAGCTGAGATCGCACCATTGCACTCCAGCCTGGGCAACAGAGCAAGACTCTGTCTCAAAAAAATAAAAATAAAATAAATAACCATCCAGTGGGCTGCTGGGCAGATTAAGTCTCACGACACCAGGTAATCCCTAGGCACCAAGGGAGGACTCAGTCCATGGAAACGGCTGTGAGAACCATTATCCACAGAGACAGCCAGGGGATACAGCCCTCTGCCCAGACTAGAACCCTGGGGAGTGCACTCTGCCTCCTCCATTGGCAGCCTGTCATCCACTGGGTGTTGTGCGCACGTGACCTACCATCCCACAACAGTCCTGCAGGGTGAACACTCCTGAGAGCCCCATTTTCCGAAAGGGGAAACCAGGGCTCAGAAGGATGACGTAACTTGCCCAGGGGCAGCCAGAAGGAAGTGGTGGACCTGGACTTGAACCCAGGTCTGTGACTCCAAGCCTTCCCCCTTCTCCCGCTCTGTCCCTCAGCCTGGGAGAGTCCTGGCCGGGGTTGGGTCCCTGCTGGGCTGGCCTCTGTTCCTCTCTGCCCTCCTGGCAACCACCTGGAGCCCCGGGCAAACGGACCTGTGCCCGGGGGAATGCCAGAGCCTGTTGTGGTTAAGGAAGTTTCCAGAATAACTAATCTGTTTCCGTGGGGAACTTTCCACCAGGCATTGATTTTCACTCTCCCTGCCTGGGGTGGATTTGATTTGTGAGGAGAAACTCTTCCAAGAGGCAGAAGCAATTGTGTGAGATAAAAGTGCCTAGTATGACAGGCTCATCCACTGCTGAGGCCCAGGCTGGGGCTGCGGGGTGGGTGAGTGGGCAGTGGGATGGGCTGGGGGGAGAGGGAAGGGGATGGGGGGGCCCTCTGTGTCTAGCCCCTTTGTGACCTTGGCACAGAGTCACCCCTCCAAGCATGTGGCTTTGAGGCAGCAGCACCACCTAGAACACCAAAGACCAGGCTTCTGCTGCTCTCCCTGGAGGCAGGCGGGCTGGTGAAGTTGCTCCCTTACCTGCAAGGCTTCATTAAGCCGCACACTCGGCATGGGGCCCAGAGAAGTAAGATGCCCCGGGGGAGGCTGCACCCTGTCATTCTTAGGCATCCTGACCCCCATTCATTTCTCTTCACTGAGCCCCTGCCCTGACCTTACATTATCCTTTTAACAAACCTGGGAAGAAGGCCCAGGGCCTGGTTCATAGAGAATGCTCAGTAAATGTTGGTGAAGGTATCATAATCCGCATTTTACAGGCCAAGAAACTGAGGCTCCTAAGGGTTGAGTGACTACTTTGAAAGAGACAAAGCCAGGACTCAAATCCAGATCTGTCTCCCGTTCCTTTATCCTGGAGCTGATGGGTGCTGGGATCAGTCACGGGCTAAAAGGGAAAACGGGGACTACCAAGGGTCTCATACTCACCTGGGCCCTGAACTTGGGGTGGTGAATGCAGATGAAAGAAATCATGAAGACTTCGTCTCCCTGCTTTTTCAGAATCATTCATCATTCATTCCTTCATTTAGGTATTCAACAACTTCATTCAATAGACAAATCTGGCTGGGTGTGGTGGCTTACGCCTATAATCCCAGCACTTTGAGAGGCCAAGGTGGGCGGATCACCTGAGTTCAGGAGTTTGACACCAGCCTGACCAACATGGTGAAACTTCGTCTCTACTAAAGAAAAAAACACCACCACCACCAACAACAAAAAATAACTTACCTGGGCATGGCAGTGGGCACATATAGCCCAGCTACTCAGGAGGCTGAGGCATAAGAAACACTGGAACCTGAGGGGCGGAGGTTGCAGTGAGCCAAGATCACGCCATTGCACTCCAGTCTAGATGACAGAGTGAGACACCATCTCAAAAAAAAAAAAGAAGGCAAATCTTTATGGTGTCCCAGCTGTGTGCCAGGAACTCCTCCAGGTGCTGGGGACACAGTGGTGAACAAAGCTGACATTCTCATGGCAGAGACAGACTTTAAACAAAACAGATAAAAATGTGGCGCGTGCCAGATGGTGATGCCGTGGAGATGTGGGAAGGAGCTGCAGGGGTGGGGATGTTTAACAGGGATTCGGGTGGGAGTGTGAGAGCCTGGGGGCAGCTCTGGGCAGAGCGATCTGCAAGTACAAAGATGAGGTGGCCAGTGTGGTCTCAGAGGGGAGAGGGAGGTTAGAGAGGGACCAGAGATGCAGAGGGCATTGCAGCGTGTGACAGAGGGGCGGGACCTGGCTCGGGCCTTGGAGGGCACCCCCCTGGCAGCTGGGTGCAGAATGGTGAATGGGTGAAGGCCACGTGGGGAGACGAACTTGGGAAGCTTTTGCGCCAATCCCGGCTTGATCCAGGGTGGATCAAGAGGGAGAAGGTGAGAAGAGGTTTATTTCGGATGTGGAGTTTGAGAACAGCGGAGCACAGGATGAAGGCCCAGGCCCTCTGGCCCGAGGGCTGAGCGCCTACTTAGCACCAGGTCTGGGAGACACCAGGAACAAGTAGTGGGACCATGCCAGGCTGCCGCCCTCTCGGTGCCTGTAAGTTAGTGGGAGGTGGTGGGGAAAGACCCCAAACAAATAACCACGGAAGGAGGTGCAAGGAAAGGCTCGGGGACAGAGGGTGGCGGGCTCTGTCGAGAAGGTCAGCTTCATTCCCTGCTGTGTCGCCAGCCCCCAGAAGAGTTCCCCCAGCTGATCCTGCCACGTGGCATGTCTACCAGGGCGCCCGCCCTGCTCCGTGACCATCCCTAGTCCCAGGATCCCGGAGGGTGGTCAAATGAAGCGGGGAGGGGTCAGGGCGGTTGCAGAGAGGGCAGCCACGGGATGGGTTATGTCGCCTGGAGCGTTGGGGTTGGAGCTCTAGAAGGCCACATGGAGGGTAGGCCAGGCGGTAGGAAATGAACCCTGAGGGGCGGGCAGCTAAGGAGCCCTGCCTTTGTCCCTCAGGCACTGAGCAGCCATGGAAGTGAAGGTTAGGCCAGCATTTCCCGGAGATCCCACTGGCAGCTGCGGGGGGACTGAGGGCTAGGCCCACATGGGTGTTGCCGGTGGAGGGCATTTGAGGAGGCCTCGGCTGACAACAGTGGTGCATGACCCAGCGGGGCAGCCTGGCACCTATGGATTGCAACGTGGCCCTTGACTTTCCACTCCCACCTGCTTCCCAGGGGCCCCCGGACATCCCTGCTCCAGCCTCTAGCCTCCTGCCCAGGCCGTGCCAGCTCCCAGGGGCCTCTCTGAGCATCAATCCAACCCAAGGTTGTTCCAGTGGTGGCTGAGAGTTGTTGGCAGCCAAGGCAGAGAGAGCTGCAGAGTCTCCAAACCCATGTGCAAGGGGCTGAGGGTCACTTCTAACTCAGTGGGTGGGGTGGGGCATCTGGAGAGAGACTGCACCACTGGGGCCCCCAAGGATGCTCCCAGGACGTGCTGGGCATCCATGGGAGAGCCACTGTCCCTCTCCGGGCCCAGGCTTAGGCTGTTCTGCTGCACAGCAAGGGAGTTGGAGAAAACATGAGCAAGGACTATGTTTTGAGCACTCGCTGATGGGGGGTGCTCTGACTGCTTCATCTCACTGCCTCCCCTCCCAATCCTGAGGGGCGGAGAGGAACCCCGCCCCTGCTCCTCAGAGGAGAAAAAGAGACAGGGCAAGAGAGACAGGCCCCACCCGAGGCCACACAGCAGAAGGTGGCAGAGCCAGGATGGAAACTGGGTTTGGGGGCTCCAGGGGCTGCCACACACCCTGCACTGGGCCACCCCGGGAGGTGCAGGCAGGTAGGACTCTGCTCCAGGCCCCAGACAGCACAGGGCTGACTGCAGGGCCCTTCTGTCTGTCCCTCCTGACCTGGAATCACAGCCCGGTGACTCTGAGCAGGTGAGGTCGCCCCTCTGCCCTCTAGGGTGCCCCTGGGCTGGTGAACACCCATCAGGATGGGGCGTGGAACGGTCACTGAACAGGGGCCCTCCCTGCCCTCAGCCCGGCTCTGCACAGTCCTGGGCGGTCCCTGAGCACCCCCTCCCGGGCTTGGCACCCCATGGTGCAGTGAGGGGGCCACCTTTCAGGGGATGCTATCCTGAGGGGAAGCCTTGCTCTGCTTCTCTCCCGCTGTGTGGCTTTGGACCAGTGACTGCCCCATTCTGAGCCTCCGTTTCCTCTCTGTAAGATGGACTTTCAACTGCCCAACCATTCATTGACTAAGTGCCTGCCATGGGTAGTTTGAGAAGCTTTCAATACAGCGACGAGCAGAACAGACAAGGCTCCCAGCCCTCCCTGAGCAGACCTTCTAGCAGAGGAGAGAGACCCCACATGAACATAGGAGGTGTCAGACAAGCCACACGGGGACAGGAGGGACAGGAGAGCAGGATGCTGGGGCAGCTACAGGATTGAACAAGGTGCCCAGGCAGGCCTCCTCTGAGAGGTGAGACTCCTGCAAAAACTTGAAGCAGTGAGGGAGGGAGCCACATGGCTACCTGGGGAAGAGTGTTCCAGACAGAGGGCAAGCCCGTGCAAAGGCCCTGAGGCCAGACGTGCCCCAGCAGGGGTTCAAGGAGCAGGAAGAGGACCCATGTGCCCGGAGAGGCTGGCCAGGGAAACCAGGACAGAGAGGTGAGGGGTGGGCAGGGCACCCTGGACTTCGGGCCTGTAGAGAAATAGGAAGCAGGGAGGAATCTGTGAACGAGTGCACATCAGGTGTTACATAGCCTGCACATAGTAAGTGCTTAATTAATAGGAGTTATGATCACTGCTACTTATAATTAGGTGATTTCTGACCTGTTTTCGGGGAGTGTGAGGGGTGCCTTAGGGTCTCCGCCTATGGGCAGGAGCTGTATTTGAGCAACCCAGCCTATCCCCCATGGGAATGGGGGTCTGCAGCCCTATCTCAGCCTCTCCGGAATTTTCCAGGGCCACACAGGGCCTCGGGAAGTTTGGGGAGTGACAAGGCGGAGCCACTGTCAAAATGGCATTAAATCAGACCCCCAGCTCCGGAAGAAATCGCACCAAGAAGTTGTTAATACCTTTATTATGGGCTGAAATGTATTCACGATATTAAAAGACATCCCATTTCTGCCCCTTGTGTCACATCTGAGATGTAGCGTAGATAAATGATATATCACCGCACAAGATCTACCGAAACCATTAGTAACCATGACATTTTGACGTCAGATTTTAAAAAATTCCTAAGTAATCTTTTTGATTTATGAAATGCTGTCTGGGTTCATCGAGAGAGATCTCAGATTTATCACCGCCTGGTTAGAATTATTAATGATTTTCAATTTGTAAATCTGAAGTCGAGAAAGTCTGTGGGCTCAGGGTGAAAACTCCCACCGTCGAAGGCCCAACATCTCCTCCAGCCTGAGTTCCAGCACAGACAGATGGTCCTTAGCCCCAATATTCTGTACACTTGACATTGTCTCCCAGCAAATTCTCTTTGTCTGCAGCATGCAAGACTGTGGGGGGATCAGCTTCAGGACCTGCCCTGGGTAGAGGTGTCAGCCCCACTCAAATAGGGGATGTCCACTTCTTCTCCTCGACACAGAGCCCTGCAAAGCTGCCCCAGGAGATTTGGGCGGAGGCAATCAGTAGCAGACAGCCCTGCCCTTGAGCCTGGTTCAGGATTCAATGCAGCTGTAGCCTCTCACACCACTGAAAAACCTAGAGCAGCCTGCCCTTGCCCAAGGCAGCAGCCACAGAGCCCACACTGGATGCTGAGCCCCACACTGCCACTTCTCCATCTCATCCAGGAGGTCGCCACCCTGTACCTGCCTCTCAGCCTTACTGCTGTCCCCCTCAAACCTTCCATCTGCCTCCCCATTCTGGAAGCCACCCCAGCCTGGGCAGGGGGCAGGGAGCAACATTGCTGGACCCCCAGGCCTGAGTCTGACTCCACTGGGGTCCTGCACAGACCCAGAGAGGCTCGTGACTCTAGCTTGGCCCTAGGCCAAGCTGTGTTAGAATCCCCCAGGGGAGATTTCAAACCTGCCAAAGCCCAGGCTGCCCCCCGACCAACTGAATCAGAATTGCCAGAAGGGGCTGGGCGCGGTGGCTCATGCCTGTAATCCTAGCATTTTGAGAGGCTTAGGTGGGTGGATCCCCTGAAGTCAGGAGTTTGAGACAAGCCTGACCAACATGGTGAAACCCCATCTCTACTAAAAATCCCAAAATCAGCTGGGCATGGTGGTGCACACCTGTAATCCCAGCTACTTGAGAGGCTGAGGCAGGAGAATCACCTAAACCCAGGCAGATGTTGCAGTGAGCCAGATGTTGCACTGAGGCAGATGTTGCAGTGAGCTGAGATGGCTCCACTTCACTCCAGCCTGGGTGATAAGAGTGAAATTCTGTCTCAAAAAAAAAACAACAACAAAAAAAAAAAAAACGAATTGCCAGAAGGTTCCAGTGTGCAGTGCAGCCAAGGCCGAGACCCGAACCCCTATATCACCACCATGCCATTCCTCCCTCCCTGTAGCCACCGCCTAACTTATACCTCACCCTTTCTGTCCAGGACCAAGAAAGTCACTCAGTCTCAAGTCTGACCCACTCTGGCCCATCCAACCTATGACAGTCCGAGCCTACCTGACCATGGCACTCTCCTGCCTACACATTCGATGGCTCCCAAGGCCCTCAGGGGGAAGGTGATCTTCCTGCCCTGCTCCCACCGAGGCAGGAGAGGGCCAGGGGTCGCATGATGCCCTGCGAGGAGCCACCTGCAGGACAGAGCCAGACCCAGAATCCTCCTCCCGGCCCGATCCACGGGAACCCCATCAGCCAGCTTCCCTGATCAGAGTGAGGGCTTAGCTCCAGGGCGCCCTCCTACCTGGGCAGAAGGAAGGCCCAAGGCAGGGGTCCCTGGGGAGTGAGTTTCACCTGCCACTCGCCACTCAACAGGGTGACGGGACTCTGCTCACTCATGCCTGCACCTCAGGTGTGGGTGACATCATTGTTCCCATTTCACAGATAAGGAAGCTGAGGCTCAGAGGGGCACACATCTGGCCTGAGGTCACACAGCTAGGCAGCAGAGGAGCCTGGGGACAGCTCTGGCTCCAGGTACCACGCTAAGGGCTCAGACTCTGGCCTCACACCAGAGGCGGGTGCAGCCTCCTCGGCTCCCAGCAGCCAGGCATGGAGAACACAGACGGCAGGAGCCATCCAGTCTCGGGGACCTGCCGGTGGAAGATGGAGCAGGGAAGCTGTGGGAGGCAGAATGTCTTTCGGCAGCAATAGAAAACCAACACAGGCCTGGGTACCTGGAAGTGGGGCGCCGCTGTAGCAAACGCCTAAAAGTATGCAAGTGGCCTCGGAACTGACTGGTGAACAGAGGCTAAAAAAATCTGGAGATGCATGATAGAAAAGGCCTAGGTTGCCTGGAACAGGCTTTGGGTAGAAACGTAGCTGTTAAGTAGATGCTCCTCGCTCTCCTCAACCTCAACCCTCACTGGCAGAGGAGGATGGGGGTCAGGGGCCAGGCAGAGGAGGGAGGTGTGGAGGTCTCAGCAGTGGAGAAGTTTCAGGGGTGAGTGCAGAGATGGACAACACCTGGAGAACTGAGACTGCGAAGGATCCGGTTTGAACAGGAGTTCACATGGGCACGGGAGTATTTATTACATTGTGATGGGGGAGCCACAATAAGAGACTGGCAGTGAACCAGGGGCCTGAAAAAAAATCAATAATGATGATGGTGGAGATGGTGATGATGCTGATAGCGATTCTACTGCTGCTGATGGCTATAAAGATAACAAGGGTAAGGATGGTGATGGTGGTGATGATGGTGATTGTGATGATGATGGTTGTGGTGGTGATTGTGGTTATAGTGATAATTATAATGATGGTGATGGTGATTGTGATGATGGTGATGGTAGTGAGGATGATGATGATGATAGTGAGAATAATGATGATAGTGATGGTGGTGATGATGATGACGGTGATGGTGGTGATGGTGATGGTAGTAGTGAGGATAATGATGATGATGATAGTAGTGAGGATAATGACGATAGTGATGGTGTTGGTAGTGGTGATGATGGTGATGGTGATGATAATGATGGTAATGATGATAGTGGTGATGGTGTTGGTGGTGATGGTGGTGGTGATGGTGATGGTAGTAGTGAGGATAATGATGATGATAATAATAGTGAGGATAATGATGATAGTGATGATAGTGGTGATGACGGTGATGGTGGTGATGATGATGATAGTGAAAATGATGATAGTGATGTTGGTAGTAGTGGTGATGGTGATGGTGATGATGGTGACGATGATGATGATAATGATAGTGGTGACGGTGCTGATGGTGATGGTGGTGATGGTGATGGTGATGGTGATGTTGATGATGGTAATGATGATAGTGGTGATGGTGATGACGGTGATGGTGGTGATGGTGATGGTAGTAGTGAGGATAATGATGATGATGATAGTAGTGAGGATAATGATGATAGTGATGGTGGTGGTAGTGGTGATGATGGTGATGGTGATGATAATGATGGTAATGATGATAGTGGTGATGGTGTTGGTGGTGATGGTGGTGGTGATGGTGATGGTAGTAGTGAGGATAATGATGATGATAATAATAGTGAGGATAATGATGATAGTGATGATAGTGGTGATGATGGTGATGGTGGTGATGATGATGATGATAGTAGTGAAAATGATGATAGTGATGTTGGTAGTAGTGGTGATGGTGATGGTGGTGATGGTGACGATGATGATGATAATGATAGTGGTGACGGTGCTGATGGTGATGGTGGTGATGGTGATGGTGATGTTGATGATGGTAATGATGATAGTGGTGATGGTGATGACGGTGATGGTGGTGATGGTGATGGTAGTAGTGAGGATAATGATGATGATGATAGTAGTGAGGATAATGATGATAGTGATGGTGGTGATAATGGTGATGATGGTGATGGTGGTGATAGTGGTGATGATAGTGATGGTGGTGATAGTGGTGATGATGGTGATGGTGGTGATAGTGGTGATGATAGTGATGGTGGTGATAGTGGTGATGATGGTGATGGTGGTGATAGTGGTGATGATGGTGATGGTGGTGATAGTGGTGATGATAGTGATGGTGGTGATAGTGGTGATGATGGTGATGGTGGTGATAGTGGTGATGATGGTGATGGTAATGATGATAGTGGTGATGGTGGTGATGGGGTGATGGTGATGGTGATGGTGCTGGTGGTGGCGGTGGTGGTGGTGGTGATGGTGGTGGTGGTGACAGAAGTGGGTGGTGATAGTAGTGAGGATGATGGTGGTGGTAAAGTTGGTGATGGTGGTGGTGATGGTGATAGTGAGGATGCTGATAGTGGTGATGGTGGCGATGGTGGTGGTGGCAGTGATATTAGTGGTGGTGACAATGGTGGTGATGGTGGTGGTGGTGGTAGTAATGTGGTGATAGTGGTGATGATGATGGTGATAAGGTAACCCGCTCGAAAGTACCCAACTCAGTGCCCCAAAAAAGGTGAATTGTTCCCTCTTCATGACAACCAGAAGTTTTGATTCTAAGACTATAGGGGCCTGGTCTCATCTCCCTGGGGAGGTCAACACCTTCTTGGCATTTCCAGAGCTACCCTGAGCCCCACCTCCTCCCTAGTCTTTGTTGGAGCATCGGGCCAAACAAGGGATGAAGCAGGAACTTCCTCTGGGGAGGAGAGAGAGTTTGGAGCTCAGCTCAAGACTGGCTGGAGCCTGAGGGAGGGAAGTGCTCTGGGGAAGCAGGAGCTGTTCCCAGGTTCCTGGACATCTGTGGTGATGGGACCTTGAGTCTCAGCCTTGAGTGCTGCAGAGAGGGCCCTGTAGTAGGCTGTGGAGCCAGTGGAGGGGCTTCCCAGTGGGAGGCATGTCCAGGACCCCTGGTAGAACAGCCTGAACTGATGACAAGGTGCAGGCTTGGGGACAGTGTCATGCCACACAGCAGCAGGCCAGAGAACCAAGGAGACCTGTGCCTGGAGCATCACACCCACCTGGGACTCTGGAGGGAAGGAGGGAGGCCCTGAATCCCTGGGAAGTAAGTGGATATCCAGGGACCAGGCCCAGACTCCTTTTTTTTTTTTTTTTTTTGAGTTGGAGTTTCCCTCTGTCACCCAGGCGGGAGTGCAGTGGCGTGATCTCAACTCACTGAAACCTCCGCCTCCCTGGTTAAATCGATTATCCTGCCTCAGCCTCCCAAGTAGCTGGGATTACAGGTGCCCACCACCATGCCTGGCTAATTTTTTGAGACAGGGTTTCACCATGTTGCCCAGGCTGGTTTCGAACTCCTGAGCTCAGACAATCCGCCTGCCTCAGCCTCCCAAAGTGCTGGGATTACAAGCATGAGCCACCGCGCCCAGCCCAGATTCCATTTAATTTAGAATAGTAAAAAACACACACACCACGTAACATGGCCACACGCAGACAAGACATGCCTCACACAGTGGGCCACCCCCTTGCGTTCACACCAGTGCAACATTGCGTCACAGGCCCATGTGACACTGCTCAGAAACACACAGAAGTCCACAGTGCACGCAGGGACGTGCACGTGACATGTAACATAGTGTGCTCACGGGCCTAATGATGACCTCCTGAGACTCGCTCCCCACAGTGGCAGGGGCCAGGTATTGTCAGGGTGCCAGACATCTGTGCTGCTTCTGTGGCCACCAGGGACCGGGAGGCAATATTGTGGGAGTCCTTATTTATTGTTATACATCGCCGAGTGCTTTGAAACTCTCATTTTCTTATAATGCACAAATTAAGCAACTGTTTGGAGTTGAGCAGACGCCAGGGGACCAGACGGATGCAGTGGGAGGGAGAAGCCTGCTAAGCATGGTAGGGACTGGGGGCTCAGGGGCAGCCTGCGGCCTCCCGAATAGCAGTTGGCTTATCTGTTCATTTGGACAATAAACATGGGTTAGAAAGCTCCTGGCGGTGCTTCTCCAAAGGAGGTACCTGGCTTGGGTGCCCCGGACACCCTGACTCAGTAGTGCTCATTAATAAGCACCTACCGTATATAAGATGGTGAGTTTCGTGATGTGTAAGCAAGACCTTGTTCAATCCTCACTCAGCCCTAGGAGGGATGAACCCATTTTACAGAGAGGGAAGCTGAGGCTCCGAGAGAGGACACATGCCCAGATTACTGCAGTGGAGGCTGGACTCCAGAGGCCAAGCCCCTCCCATTCATTCACCACCACCATCACCCGGCTTGGCACACCTGTCTCAGACTGCAGTGGTGTGAGGGGCAGCCTGGCTTCCTGGGATGGGCCCCACAAGTTTACAATAGAATTGCCCCTTTAAACAGCCAATGTTTTCTGAGCCCTGGACCACCCACTCTAGGCATCGTGTAGGTGAAGCCGGGAAACTCCAGGCTGAGCTCGGACACTTGCCTCAGACCAGTCCATGACACTGACCCTGGATACAGTCACACACATCTTAGACTTCCAAAGATCCTGGCTCCCTTGGTCCTCATCCCCCTGGAAAGAGAGCAGGTTCGGCATCCTTGACCCCTGCCATAACTGAGGCTCAGAGATATGATAGTGTGTGGTCAAGCTCACCAGCTTGGAGTCAGCACAGCAGGACTGATCCTGGCTCTGGGCACTTAGGCAAGAAGCTCCCTTCTCTGAGCATGGTTTTCTCATTTGTAAAATAGGGCAACTAAATCTGAAGAAGATGATATTCAACAAGGGCTTAGCCCAGGACCTCGTCACAAGAAATCATCATGGGTCACTAGTGGCTGCTATTTCTCTTCTTATTATCATCATAGAAAATTTCCCAGAATTTTCCTGCAAATCAGCATCAAGAGAGATATTCTCATCCCGCTCAGGTTGAGGCCAAGAAAGACCCAGCAAAAGATGTTTGATAATTTGGGCAAAATGTGCTCCAGTGATGAAGAAGTGCTCTGAACTGAGCCCACAAGGACAGTGCGGGGCTCACAGCTCTAACAGCTCTGCCTCCACCCATACTCTGCCATGCTGAACAGCCAGGGTGCCCAAAAGAGACACAATACAGACTGGAACAGCCTTTTAGGGGAGATTTGAGTTTTTCAAAAATTTTAATGCATATACCCTCTGTATTAGTCCATTTTCATATTGCTATAAAGAACTGCCCAAGACTGGGTAATTTATAAAGGAAAGAGGTTTAATTGACTCACAGTTCCACATGGCTAAGGAGGCCTCAGGAAACTTACAATCATGGCAGATGGTGAAAGGGAAGTAAGCACCTTCTTCACAAGGCGGCAGAAGAGAGTGTGTGTGAAGGAGGAATCGTCAAACACTTGTAAAACCATCAGGTCTCATGAGCACTCACTCACTGTCATGAAAACAGCATGAGGGAAAATGCCCCCATGATTCAGTCACCTCCCACTGAGTCCCTCCCTTGACAAATGGGGATTATGGGGAATACAATTCAAGATGAGATTTGGGTGGGGACATAGCCAAACCACATCACCCCCTTGACTGAGCAACTCCATTTTTACAAATTTGTCCTCTAGAAATGTTCAGATGTGTCCTCAGTGATTGATGTTCAAGAGATTTATGAAGTACTGTGGGCCAGAGCAATAAGCTGTCAACATAATTGTCCACCAGTGGGAGAATAGTGACATGAGGACACATGTCTACCACAGAGCACCATAAAGTCAATACCAAAGACTGCAGTAAGTACCTGGGTAGAAATGTGAAAAGACAGCCGGGAGTGATGGCTCGTGCCTGTAATCCCAGCAATTTTGGAGGCCGAGGTGGGCACATTGCCTAAGGTCAGGAGTTCAAGACCAGTCTGGCCAACATGGTGAAACCCCGTCTCTACTAAAAATACAAAAAAATTAGCCAGGCGTGGTGGCATGTGCCTGTAATCCCAGCTACTCGGGAGAATTGCTTGAAACAGGGAGGTGGAGGTTGCAGTGAGCCGAGATCGCATCACTGCACTCCAGCCTGGGCAACAGAGCAAGACTCCATCTCAGAAAAAAAAAAAAAAAAAAAAAAAAAAAAAGGATGTTCAGGATGTATTTCTTAAAAAAAAAAAAAAAAAGGAAGGTTGAAAACAGAATGTATAAAATAATGACATATATATGTATGTGTGTGTGTGTCACAAACACAATTGTGTATGTGTAATGGGGGGTAAGAAAGATAGGAGGGACTTCAAGTTTCTGGTCCAGCATGTAAGAAGTGTAGAAGTTGACACTGTATCCTCACAACAAGTAAAATGGTGAACAAACTGAAAAATCAACAACTTTTCTTAGATTTGCCAGAGAAGGTCACAAAACAAACAGCTGCCCCAAAATTAAAGAGAGAGACAGGGCAGATTCAGAGAATCACAACTTACTGGAGCAGAAAATCATGAGCAGAAAATTCCACAAGAACCAGCACCAGGGTAGGAAAACCTTAAATGTAAGAAATAACTTACTAGGAGGTCAAGGTGGAAAAGTCTGAGAGTTGAAAACTCCAGGGGACCCAATCATGAGGGGCACCCACACTTTTGTGAGTTTTTCCTCTAGAGCTCTACAAGATTGTCACAATAAATATTGGAGAAGAATCCCCTCATGCTTCCAGTGAGGGAGGGGGAAACAACCCATTTTAAAATACACCAGATCATTCTTTTCTTCTTCCTTTTGTTTTTTCTCTTCTTTTGTCACCTAGGCTGGAGTTTTTGTCTTCCTTTGTCACCTAGGCTGGAGTGCAGTGGCACGATCTCAGCTCACTGCAACCTCTGCTTCCTGGGTTCAAGCAATTCTCCTGCCTCTGCCTCCCGAGTAGCTGGGATTACAGGCACCTGCCACCATGCCTGGCTAATTTTTGTATTTTTAGTAGAGACGGGGTTTCACCATGTTGGCTAGGCTGGTCTCAAACACCTGACCTCATAATCCACTGGCCTCAGCCTCCCAAAGTGCTGGGATTACAGGCGTGAGCCACCATGCCCGGCCCATTTTTTTCTTCTTAACAAGGACAGCTTGATATGGTTTGGCTGTGTCCTCAACCAAATCTCATCTTGAACTGTAGTTCCCACAATCCCCACATGTCATAGGAGGGATGTGGTGGGAGGCAATTGAATTAAGGGGGCAGTTCCCCCATGCTATCCTCATGATAGTGAGTAAGTTCTCACGAGATGTGATGGTTTTATAAGGGGCTTCCCCCTTTGCTCCATTCTCATGCTTCTCCTTCCTGCCACCATGTGCAGAAGGACATGTTTGCTTCCCCTTCCACCATGATTATAAGTTTCCTGAAGCCTCCCCAGCCCTGCAGAGCTGTAGGTCAATTAAACCTCTTTCCTTTATAAATTACCTAATCTTGGGTATTTCTTCATAACATTGTGAGAATGAACTAATACATTGCCCTCAGGAGAAATTATTTTACCAGAGCCTAACCTGCTGGGGTTTTATCAGAGAATAACCCACGTGGGGGAAAGGGAATACTTAACTCCAGTAGCTTCTAGTCATCCTGTTCCACCGAACAGGGAGGGAAAATAACTAAAAAGCACTGGTGAAGTTCAAAGTTCAGGAGCACAGGCTCACCAAAAAATGACCTAATTATAGAATTATACAATGCTTCCCCTCCCCGCACCTTACCACCACATTACTAAAGACCTATTTACCACAGTTTCTTTGACCCAATACACCTTTTAACAGAAAATTACAAGGCATACTAAAAGGCAAAAACAGAGTTTGAAGAGACTGAAAACGCATCAGAACAAGATATGGCAGGAGTGTTGGAATTATCAAATCAGGATTTTTTAAAAACTATGATTAATGTGCTAAGGGCCTTAATTGAAAAAGTAGACAACATGCAAGAACAGATGGACAATATAATCAGGAAGATGGAAATTCTAAGAAAGAATAAAAAAGAAATGATAAAGATGAAAAGATACTGTAACAGAAATAAAGAATTCCTTTAACCAGCACATCAGTGGACTGTACATGTGGAGGAAAGAATCTCTGAGCCCAAGGATATGACAACAGAAACTTCCAAAACTAAAAAGCAAGGAAAACAATGACTTGGAAAAAAGCAGACAGACAAACCAGAACAGAATATCCAAGAATTGTGGAACAACTGTTAGAAAAGGTATAAATGCATTAATGGATATACAGGAAGGAAGGAAGGAAGGAAGGAAGGAAGGAAGGAAGGAAGGAGGGGGGGGGAGGGAGGGAGGGAGGGAACATTTTCTTTTTTTTTTTGAGTCGGAGTCTCGCTGTCGCCCAGGCTAGAGCGCAGTGGCGCCATCTCGGCTCACTGCAAGCTCTGCCTTCCGGGTTCACACCATTCTCCTGCCTCAGCCTCCTGCGTAGCTGGGAATACAGGCACCCGCCACCACGCCCGGCTAATTTTTTGTATTTTTAGTAGAGACGGGGTTTCACCGTGTTAGCCAGGATGATCTCAATCTCCTGACCTCGTGATCTGCCTGCCTCGGCCTCCCAAAGTGCTGGAATTACAGGCGTGAGCCACCTCGCCTGGCCGGGAACATTTGAAGCAGTAGTGGCTGAAGGTTTCTCCAAATTAATGTGAGATGTCAAACCACAGATCCAGGAAGTTCAAAGAACAACAAGCAGGATAAGTGCCAAAAAAGAAAAAGTCTAGGCATATTATATTCAAATGTCAGAAAATCAAAGATAAATTAAAAAATCTTGAACAAATCAGAGGGGAATAAGCACTTTACCCACAGAGACTCAAAGATAAGAGTTACATCTGACTTATCCTCAGAAACCATGCAAGCAAGAAGAGAGTGGGGTGAAATATTAAAGTGATGAGAGACAGAAAAAACAAAACTTCATTAACCTAGAAGTCTACACTCTGCAAAATTGTCCTTCAAATGTGAAGAAGAAATAAAGACTTTCTCAGGCAAATAACAATTTGATGGAATTTGTTTCCAATACATTTGCCTTGCAAGAAGTGTTAAAAAGAAGTTATTTAGTGAGAAGGAAAATAAGTTAGAAACTCAGATCTACATGAAGAAGGGAAAAGGATTGGAGAAGAAATAAGTGATGATAAAATAAAAACATTTATTTTTCTTATTCTTAATTGATGTAACAAATAGTTTGTTCAAAGTAATTATAGCAACAGTGTATTCAATTATGTATGCATATGTATAATGCTCATGTAGGCTAAGTACAAGTGAAATGTGTAAGAGCAATAATACAAGGGATAGGAGGGAGGAATGAGGAATATTTTGTGATTATATGGTATGGCACTATCCATGAAAGTGGTATAGTGTTATTTGAAAATTGAGTTGGATTGCAATGGAAAATGGAGTTGTATATTGCAAACTCTAGTGTAGCCACTTTTAAAAAGTAGAAATGTCTTTGGTAAACAAGAATTCAGTAAAAAAAAAAAAAAGCATAATTTATATTCTAAGAAAGGAGAGAAAATGGAATCATAAAATACACAATTACAACCACAAAAGGCAGAAAAAGTGTGGAAGACAAAAGTAGGAACAAGAAACAAGTGCAACAAATGGAAAAGCAACAAATATGGTAGACATTAATACAACTATAGCATAAGTATTTTAAATGTCAATGGTGTAAACATACGAAATATACCAATTTGGAGACAGAGATTGTCAGAGTAGATTTTAAAAAGCAAGACCCAAGTGTATGTTGTCTACAAGAAAACCACTTTAAGTATAAAAACATATATAGATTAAAAGTAAAGGGATGAAGAAAGATATTATACAACACAAATGAAGCAGAAGTAGCTATATGAATTTCAGACAGAGCTGACTTCAGAACAAGGAAAGTTATCAGGATAAAGAGAGGTATTACATAATGACAAAATAATCGATTCTCCAAAAAGACATAATAATCTTAAGAAAGCATCAAAATACATGAGGCAGAAACTAATAGAAATGCAAGGAAAAACAGATGAATCCACTTTCATAGTTGGAGACTTCAACACCCCCGTATCAGAAATGAACAGTTTCAGCAGGTAGAAAATCAGTAAGGATATAGGGGAGTTCAACAGCACCATCAATTAACTGAATATAATTAATATCTATAAACTACTTCATATAACAACAGAAGTTTACACATTCTTTTCAAACTCAAATGGAATATTCACCAAGATAGACCGCATTCTGGTCCATAAAACACACCTTAACAAATTTAAAATAATAGAAATCATACAAAGTCTGCTCTCAGACAACAGTGAAATTAAACTAGAAATTAATAACAGTAAAGATAGCTCAGCCAGGCACAGTGGCTCATGCCTATAATCTTAGCACTTTGGGAGGCCAAAGTTTGTGGATTGCTTGAGCCCAGGAGTTTGAGACCAGCCTGGGCAAAATGGAGAAACCCCATCTCTATGAAATATAAAAAACTTTAGCCAGGGGCTCACACTTGTGGTCCCAGCTACTCAGGGGGCTGAGGCAGGAGGATTGCTTGAGCCTGGGAGGCAGAGGCTGCAGTGAGCCAAGATTGTGCCACTGCATCCCAGCCTGGGTGACAGAGTGAAATCCTGTCTCAATAAAAAGAAAAAGAAAAAAAAAGATAGCTCAAAAATCCCAAAACACTTGGAGATTAAGTAACACATGGTTCAAAGAATAAACCTCAACTAAAATTTTAAAAAAAAATTTTTTTTTTTTTTTTGAGATGGAGTTTTGCTCTGTGGCCCAGGCTGGAGTGCAAAGGTATGATTTCAGCTCACTGCAACCTCTGCCTCCTGGGTTCAAAAGATTCTCCTGCCTCAGCCACCTGAGTAGCTGGGATTACAGGCGCATGCCACAACACCTAGCTAATTTTTGTATTTTTAGTAGAGACAGCGTTTCACCATGTTGGCCAGGCTGGTCCCAAACTCCTGGCCTCTGGTGATCTACCTGCCTCGGCTTCCCAAAGTGCTGGGATTACAGGTATGAGCCATCACACACAACCTGAAATTTTAAAGTATTTTGAACAAAATGAAAATGAAAATACAACTTACAGAAAACTGTGGGATGCAGCAAAAGCAGTGCTTAGAGGAAAATTTACAACATAGAATACATATAATGGAAAAGAAGGGCTAAACTCAATAATCTAAGTTTCCATGTTAGAGAACTAGAAAAAAAAAGAGCAAATTAAATCCAAAATGAGCACACGAAGAGAAATAAAAATTAGAGCAGATGCTAATAAAATTGAAAACAGGAAATCAATAGAGAAAATCAACAAAACCAAAAGCTGTTTCTTTGAAACGATCAATAAAATCAATAAGCCTCACCTGAACACAGTGGCTTACTCCTGTAATCCCAGCACTTTGGGAGGCTGAGGAAAGTGGACCACATTAGGTCAGGAGTTCGAGACCAGCCTGGCCAACGTGGTAAAACTTCATCTCTACTAAAAATGCAAAAATTAGCGATGCATGGGGGTGGATACCTGTAGTCCCAGCTACTCAGGAGGCTGAGGCAGGAGAACCACTTGAACCTGGGAGGCAGAGGTTGCAGTGAGCTGAGATCACACCACTGCACTCCAGTGACAGAGTGAGACTCCACCTCAAAAAAAAAAAATCGATAAGCCTCTAGAAAGGCTAAGAAATAAGGAGAGAAGACACAAATTGCTAACAAAAAAGGCAACAGAAACAGAAAGGAAACATCACTACAGATCCCATGGACACTAAAAGAATAGAGAAATATTATGAACAAGTCTATGCACGCAAATGTAACCTAGATGAAATGGGCCAATTTCTTGAAAAATAAAATCTGCCAAAATTCACACAAGTAGAAATAGACATCAGAATAGGTCTATATCTATTAAAGAAATTGAATCAACAATTAATAACCTTCCAAAACACAAAGCAGATGGAAAATGTTACCAAACATTTAAGAAGGAAATTATACCAATTCTCTACAATCTTTTTCAGAAGATAGAAGTACAGTGACTGTATTCTAACTTATCCTATGAGGCCAGTATTATCCTAATATCAAAACCAAAGGCATTACAAGAAAAGATAACTACAGAAAAATATTTCTCATGAACATAAATGCAGAAATCTTCAAAAACTACTAGCAAATTGGAACCAACAACGTATAAAAAGAATTACGCACTACCACCAAGTGGGAATTTTCCCAGGTATGCAAGGTTTGTTCAACATTTGGAAATCAATTAATGTAATCTATTACATCAACAGACTAAAGAAAAATCATGTGATCACATCAGTAGGTGCAGAAAAAGCACCTAACAAAGTCCAACACCCATTCATTATTAAGACAAAACAAAACAAAACACCTCTCAGTAAACAGAAATTGAGGGGAGCTTCATCAGTTTGATACGGAATATCTACAAAAAACCTACAACTAACATCATACTTAGTGATGAGAACTAGAAGCTCCCCCACTAAGATCAGAAACAAAACAAAGATATATTCTCTCACCACTGCTTTTTAATATTGTACTGGCAATTCTAGCTAATGCAATAAGACAAGAAAAGGAAATAAAACATATTGAGATTGGAAAGGAAGAAATAAAACTGTCATTGCAGATAACATAATTATCTAGGTAGAAAAACTGAGTGAATTAAAAAACTAAAGGAACTAACAAGTGATTGTAGCAAGGCTGCAGTATACAAGATTAATATTTAAAAGCCAACTGTTAATGAGAACACATGGACACAGGAAGGGGAACATCACACACCAGGGACTGTTGTGGGGTGGGGGGAAGCGGGGAGGGATAGCATTAGGAGATATACCTAATGTTAAATGATGAGTTAATGGGTGCAGCACACCAACATGGCACATGTATACATATGTAACAAACCTGCACGTTGTGCACATGTACCCTAAAACTTAAAGTATAATAAAAAAAAATAAATAAATAAGAATATTTTAAAAATAAATAAATAAATAAAAGCCAGCTGTTTCCCTATATATTGGCAATGAACAAGTGGAATTTAAAATAAAAAACACATTACCATTTACATTAGCACTCAAAACTACTTAGGTATAAATATAACAAAATGTGTACAAGAGCTATGTAAGAAAAACTACAAAACTCTGACAAAAGATAGTAAAGTAGAATAAAATACACGGAGAGATAGTTCATGTTCATGGATAGGAAGAGTCAATATTGTCTAGATGTCAGCTCTTCTCAACTTGATTTATATATTCAACACAACTCAGTCAAAATCCCAGCAAGTTATTTTGTAGACATAAACAAAATGATTCTAAAATTTATATGGAGAGGTAAAAGACCCAGAATAGTTGGTTCATATTGAAGGAGAAGCCCAAAGTCAGACTGACACTACCCAACTTCAAGACTTACTGTAAAGCTAAGGTAATTAAGATAGTATGGTATAGGTGAAAGAATAGAAAAATAGATCAGTGGAACAGAATAAAGAAAGCAGAAACATACCCACATAAGTATCGTAAGCTGACAGAAGAGCTAAGGCTATGAAACAAAGATAGTCTTTTCAAAAATAGTGCTGGAATAACTGGTCATCCATATACAAAAATATGATGTAGGCACAAAGCTTACCCCCTTCCCAAAAATTAACTCAAAATGGATTATAGACTCTATAAAGTATACAGTGCAAAACTTATTAAACTCCTAGAAAAAAAAATAAGAGAAAACCTAGATGACCCTGAGTATGGTGATGAATTTTTAGATTCAACCCCAAAGGCACAATCCATGAAATAGAGAATTGATAAGCTGGACTTTATTAAAATTTAAAACTTCTGGTCTCCAAAAGACAATGTCAAGAGACTAAGAAGACAAGCCATAGACTCAGATAAAATATTTGCAAAAGACACATCTGATAAAGGACTGTTATCCAGAATATACAAAGAATTAAAACTCATCAAGAAGAAAACAAACAACCCAGTTTAAAAATGGGCAAGGCTGGTCATGGTGGCTCACTTCCTGTAATTCCAGCACTTTGGGAGGCTGAGGCAGGTGGATCCCTTGAGCTCAGGAGTTTGAGACAAGCCTGGGAAAAATGGTGAAACATTGTCTCTACAAAAAAATACAAAAATTAGTCAGGCATTGTGGTGCACACTTGTAGTCCCAAGCTACTCAGGAGGCTGAGGTGGAAGGATGGCTTGAGTCTGGGAGGCAGGGGTTGCAGTAAGCCAAGATTGGGCCACTGCACCCCAGCCTGGATGACAGAGTGAGACTCTGTCTTAAAAAAAAATAAAATAAATGGCAAAAGAGTTGGACACTTTACCAAAGAAGATGTACAGATGGCAAATAAGCAAATGAAAAGGACATCATATGTCACTAGAGAACTGAAAATTAAAACAACAATGTGATACCACAACACACCTGCTAGAATGGCCAAAATCTCAAACACCGACAACGCCAGATGCTGGAGAGGATGTGGAGCAACAGGAACTCATATTCATTGTTGGAAGGAATGCAAAATGCTACAGTGACTTTGGAAGATAGTTTGGCAGTTTTCAAAAAAACTAAACATATTCTTACCATACAATCCAGCAATTATACTCTTTTGTATCTTCCCACATGAACTAAAAACTTAGGTCCACAAAAAAACCTCACACAAATGTGTATAGTAGCTTTATTTATAATTGCCAAAACTTGGAAAGCACTAAGATGTCTTTCAGTAGGTGACTGAATAAACTGTGACACATCCAGACGATGGAATGTTACTCAACACTTAAAAGGAATGTGCCAGCAAGCCATGAAAAGACATGGAGGGAACTTACATGCATTTTGCTAAGTGAAAGAAGCCAGTCTGAAAAGGCTACATACTATCTGATTCCAACTATATAACATGCTAGAAAAGGCAAAGCTATGGAGACAATAAAAGGATCAGTGGTTGACAGGGGTTAGGGGGAGGGAAAGATAAATGGCACCATGCAGAGGATTTTTAGGGCATTGAAACTATTCTGTATGATACTACAATGGTAGATACATGTCATCGTACATTTGTCAAAATTCACAGAATGCACACCACCAAAGCAAACCCTAATGTAATCTCCAGATTTTGGATGATACTGACGTGTCGACATAGTTTCATTGATTGTAACAAAAGTACCTCTGTTGTGGGGGATGTTGTGGAGGTTGCGTGTTGGGGGGGACAGGGGTGTGTAGGAACTCTGCACTTTCCACTCAGTACTGCTTTAAAAAATCAAGTTTATTAATTAATAACCAAAAAGAACGGAAGGAAGGGAGGGAGGGAGGGAGAGAGGGAAGAAGGAAGGGAGGAATAAAGGAGAGAGAGGAAGGGAGGGAGGGAGGAAGAAAGGAGAGACAGAAAAGAGGGAAGGAGAGGGAGGAAGGAGAAGGGAGGGAAGAAGAAAGGAAGAGAGGGAAGAAGAAGACAGGGAGTGGGGAAGCAGAAAGGAAGAGTTGTCTGACTTCATAGTCCAAGAGACAGGAGCTTGCTTCTCAGAGAGTGGTGCCACACTTTGGATGGGACTTCATGTTGAGAAAGGCCAGACCCCTGGACATGGCCCAAACACAGAAAGTTTAGACAAAGAGAAATTTGGAGTTTTAATATGGAGGGGCTTGGTACCAAGGAGTAAGGAGCCTGAGGATTTTGATGGAGAAAATTATAAAATTTTATTGTAAGACATTTTAAAAGATCTAAATAAATGAAGATAGATGTCTTGTTCATGGATTAAAAGACTCAATATTTTAAAGATGTCAATTCCCCTCCCTTCATCTATTTATTCAATGTGATCTCAATTAAAATTCCAACAGATTTTTACATATGAAACTTGACAAGCTAATTCTAAAATTTCTACAGAAATGCAAAGGGCTAAGAATGGCCAATGTAATCTTGAAGAACAAAGTGAGAGAGCTTGCTATATCAGGTATCAAGACTAATTATAAAACTCTGAGAGTGAAGCCAGTGTTACTACACTGGTTCAGAGATAGACACACAGTTCAACAGCCAGGACAGCCCAGGAGCAGATCAACACATGGAGACATTTGATGCATGATGGAGATGCTCCTGCAGACCAGTGGGGAAAAGATGAACTTTCCAATAAATTGTGTGGGACAATCAGACCCCTATCTCAAACCATATGCAAAAAGGAGTAACTATAAAGGAACTTAAAAATTGCTTACTTTATTTTATTTTATTTTATTTTATTTTATTTTATTTTTGAGATGGCATCTTGCTCTGTTGCCCAGGCTGGAGTGCAGCAGCGTGATCTCGGCTCACTGCAAACTCTGCCTCCTGGGTTCAAGTGATTCTTCTGCCTCAGCCTCCCAAATAGATGGGATTACAGGTGTGTGCTACCATGCCTGGCTAATTTTTGCATTTTTAGTAGAGCCAGGGTTTCACCATGTTGACCAAGCTGGTCTCGAACTCCTGACCTCAGGCAATCCACCTGCCTGGGCCTCCCAAAGTGCTGGGATTATAGGCATGAGCCACCACAGCTGGCCAAAATTGCTTTCTTTAAAATTAAGTACTGAACTGTTCATTAAAACATCCTACACTTTGGCTGGGAACAGTGGCTCAACACCTGTAATCCCAGTGCTTTGGGAGGCCAAGGCAGGCAGAGCACTTGAAGCCAGGAGTTTGAGACCTGCCTGGCCAACATGGCAAAAACTTGTCTCTACTAAAAATACAAAAATTACCTGGGCGTGGTGGTGGGTGCCTGTAATCCCAGCTACTCAGGAGGCTGAGGCATGAGAATCACTTGAACTCGGGAGGCGGAGGTTGTAGTGAGCCGAGATCACGCCACTGCACTCCAGCCTGGGCGACAGAGAGAGACTCCATCTCAAACAAACAAACAAACAAACAAATAAATAAATTTTTACAAATCGATAAGAAAAAGACAAATGATGTAAGAAAAAATGGGTAAATGGCTCCAACATGCACTTAACAGAAGAGAAAATGCAAATAATGAATAAACATGTGAAAAGATGCTCAACCTCTTTAATAATCATAAAAATTCAAATTGCAATCACATTGATATATCATTATCTAACCACCAGGCGGGAAGAAAATTGAAAATACTTGTCAACATTTGTCTCTCCTCCAGCGTCCCCCACCCAGGCCATGCCATTCCCCTGCAGAAGTATAAACTGGTACAACCACTTTGGAAAACAATTTGGTGTGCCTTAGTAAGGCTGAAGAGGGGTGCCTACTCAAGGCCAGCAATTCCACTCTAGAGAAATGCTTGCATGTGTGTGTGTGAGGGGGAGCAGGGCAGCACTATTCCTGGGGGGGCGCTAGTGACTTTCCTGGGCCTCTACTGCCCCCAGGCCATGTCCAAGTCCCCTTCCCCAAGACTCCTCCAAACCCCCGCCTCCCCACACACCTTGGGACAACACAACCCCACTGGCCTATTTTGCAAACTGTCTTTCTGGGCCTGGCCTATTTAGAGACAGCATGGACGCCAGATCTAGACCCAAAGGCAAGCTACTTACTGACTCTGAGACCTTGTGTGTGAATCTTTACCCTCTCAGGCCTCTGCTGCCTCCACTGTAAAATGGGTTCATGACAGCACATGTCTCATAGGGAGTTTGGAAGGCAGCAGTAAGTTGGGATCAGCAGGGGCTGCACAGGGTGTGAGCTGTCGGTGCAAAGGGTACTCCACAGATGGAAGTTCCTCCCTGTCCTCAGGACACACCCCTCTCTCCTGACTCCATTTCTTCCAACTGTTTTGGCTCACCTCAGTCTTGACCTCCCAGGCTCAGGTGATCCTCTCACTTCAGCCTCCTGAGTAGCTGGGACTACAGGCGTGCACCACCATGTCTGGTTAATTTTTGTATTTTTTGTAAACATGGGGTTTTATCATTTGCTCAGGCTTGTCGCAAACTCTTGGGCTCAAAAGATCCTCCCACCTCGCCCTCTCAAAATGCTGGGATTACAGATGTGAGGCACCGTGCCCAGCTCTGGCTGTGCCTTTCTCCTGGTCTAATTCAACTCATGTTGGCAGAAGCTCTTCTTTACCTCGAGCCTGTAAAGATCTCTCTCTTCCCTACGCTTCCAGTCTATTCACTCAGCAACAAGTATTTCCCAAGAGCTCACCAGAAAGAAGGCATTGTTTAAGATGTTTCAAGGGACTGTGGGGAACTCAAGAGCCCCCAATGTCCTGGGGGAGAGGTGGCTCCAGCAGCTGTGTGGGAGAACGGCAAGGAGATCCTGCTGTCACCTGCTCATCCTCAGTAACCAGCATGGCTTGGCACATAGTAGGTGCTCAATAAATAATGCTTGAACATTGAACCAAAAAACTGAGATGCATTCAGATTGCACACTCTCAAGAATCTAGGGTGATGCATGTGTGTTTCTGTGGAGCACTCAGGAGCACACACACATGTGCATGTGAGCATTGATGCACCCAACCCACCTGCACACATAGACAGCCCCGATGCAGAGGCCCACTCCAGCCGGCACCTCACGCGCATGAACGCTGCCTCCTGCACAAAGCTCATTTATTTTGATTTATGAATATTACAAAAATAAACCTGAGCATCTTCTTGGGGATTCTGTGATTCTGACACCATTCCCTACGATATTGCTTTTCGCTCCTGGTTACCTGAAATTAGCAGAGTAATTCGGAATCTGCATCTTTATTTAAAAGAAAAAACTGTAGATGCAGAATTATAAAAATTTAATATGCTCCCGGAAAATGAAAAATGAGAGGTTGTGATCTCGTCTAACACTTTCAAATGTGTTTATTAATTCATGTTTTAAATCATAAGTTTCATTCGGTGAGAGCCATGCACAGCAATAAGCCCGTTTTAAAATATTAATGAATAAACAATATTTCTCTATTGAAATATAACATGCTTCTTTGAACAATGGACCACCAGTAATAAATCAAAACCAGGAGAAAATTGCATTTCATATTTAATACAAGTTGAACTCTGCCTTTTTACAAATGATATCTTTTTTGTTTAATTGGCGTCAGTTCAGATCTAGCAGATTGCTAATAAAATTCTGGATTTCCATATTTAATGATGCGTATACTTTCTGCTGAAATTTTACCAGGAAAAAAGAATCAGTCTTTTATTGTCTCTTGAGATGGTGGTGAGAGGTGAGGCCTCCGCCTCAGGCCAGACTTGAGGGTTGGGGGTGGCAGGCTGGAGTAGGTGGGCTGAAGAGGCCGCACCACCCCCAGGACCCTCACTCGGCCACTGACATGCCCTGGTAACCCTGTGTCTGACCAGAAGTAATCATTCCAGCCAGAGGGGCTGGAGAAGGGCATCCCCTTCTGACCCGGGGCACAGTGTAACAATAACAACAAGAAAACGCACCCCATCCCCGGCCAGGCGTCATTGAGTGCAGCAACTCACTCAATCTTTACAACAGCCCTACGAGTTAGGTGAAAACAAAGTCCTCATTTTACAGATGAGAAAACTGAGGCTGCAGAGAGAAGAAATCCCATGGCCAAGATCACACAGCAGGTGAGTGGCAGGACTCGGCCTGACTCTGTGCTCGGGTTCTTCATGCTTTGGAGGAAGATGCATCTACCAGGGTGTCAGAAGACCTGGGTTTTATCCACAGTGGGTGACGTGGGACTTGCAAGAGCCACGTGGCATCTGCGCAAGCTGGAATCCGAGTGCAAATCACCCCCACAGGGCAGGTTGTAGATAGAGAATAAGAGCAGCCAGCCTCGAAGGGCTTTATCTGGACCAACTTGCATGATCTACCCTGTGATGCCAGGAGGCAGGTGCTTGACAGAGGAGGAGACTGAGGCACAGGGAGGTTACGTGACTTGCCCAAGGACACACAGCTGATAGGAGGCAGGGCCTGGATTCAACCCTGGGTAGCTTCACTCAAGAGCCCATATTCGTCAGCGTTAAGCCACGGTACTTCCTAGCTGTGAGGTCACACTGCCCCGGGGCATCCATTCTTTGTCTCTGTGAAGGGGCTGTACCCACTTGGCAGTGAGGTGTGGCTCCTGGCAGTACATTTGGTGGCGTCCAGACGGAAGCAGGCCACCTGCACATGGCTGAGTCTGCCACAGCCAAGTCATCAGGCTGGGAGTGGTTGTGCTGGTTGTCCATGGGCTGGGTTGCTGGGCTCAGCAGGGACCAGTTGCAGACCTACTGTTGGCCAGAAGCATCTGTGGACACAGCAGCCTTCCTGAGGGTGTCTCTGGGATCTTCAGCTGCTGGGGAGAGGCGCCAGTGGCTCTGATGGGGTGTTGGGAGGAGACTGGCATTCTTCCCCTTCTCCGCTCTGCCCTGCCTAAGGCTCATAGTGAACCTGCAGACCCAGCATGATGAGAAAGAGACACTGATAAGATAGCAAGGCACAAAGGAATAAGAATGTGAGTTGGCCGCGTGCGGTGGCTCACGCCTGTAATCCCAGCACTTTGGGAGGCCAAGGCAGGCTGATCACCTGAGGTCAGGAGTTCAAGACCAGCCTGACCAACATGGTGAAACCCTGCCTCTACTAAAAAAAAAAAAAAAAAAAAAAAATTAGCCCGATGTGGTGGCACATGCCAGTAATCCCATCTACTCAGGAGGCTGAGGCAGGAGAATCGCTAGAACCCAAGAGGTGGAGGAGGTTGCAGTGAGCTGAGATCACGCCATTGTACTCCAGCCTAGGAAACAAGAGCAAAACTCCATCTCAAAAAAAAAAAAAAAAAAAAAAAAGTGTGAGTTTAGGCTTCAGACTGACATTCTGGCTCTTTGTGTATTTGGCCAAGTGGCTTCAGTCCCCGTATCTGTGAAACAGAGATGATAATTGCACCTTCCATGGGAGGCCGCTGTGAGCATTTCAAGAGGGAGTCTGGGACCAGCTAAAGAGCAAGCATCTCCTGCCTCCTGCCTCTGTAGCTTCTCTGGTGTACCCTTCCCCGTGCCCCCTGCTCCCTCCCCACCAGCTCCTCCCTTTCCCAACTCTGTAGGGCCTCTGCTGGGATGTCCAGTAGGGATAAAAAGTGCTGCACGAGGGGAATGGCAGGGTGGGGCTCTGCCAGAGGGCACAGTGATCTGGGCTTGGCCTTGAAGGATAGGCAGTCACCAGGGGAGAGGGTGCAGAAGGACGTTCCAAGAACAGGGAATGAGGGGACAGGCTCCTTCCTTAAGTCTCTTGCCCAAGATTACACAGCTGGTAGGAGGCAAAGCTAGGATTCAAATCCACATCTGGGCCAGGCGCGGTGGCTCACGCCTATAATCTCAGCACTTCGGGAGGGAGGCCAAGGGAGGTGGATTGCCTGAGGTCAGGAGTTCGAGACCAGCCTGGCCAACATGGTGAAACCCTGTCTCTACTAAAAATACAAAAAATTAGCCAGGTGTGGTGGCAGGAGCCTGTAGTCCCAGCTACTCAGGAGGCTGAGGGAGGAGAATCACTTGAACCTGGGAGGTGGAGGTTGCAATGAGTTGAGATTGCACCACTGCACTCCAGCCTAGACAAGAGCGAGACTCTGTCTCAAAAAAAAATAAAAATAAAAAATAAAAATAAAAAAAACACATCTTTTGGGCTCCAGAACCTGGGGGTGAGATCTGTTCAAACCCAGAGCTGCTTGTCTGGCCAGGAGAGCTAAGGAGACTGGGGCCAGAGCTGAGCAGGGCAGAGCCTGGGACTTGGGAAGACACCCATGGGGACACGGATACACACTGAGGCCCAGGCAGAATTCTACCCATGATAAAGTACACGTGGAGAACGTGCGCAGGCCTGCACTCAGAACTTCAGCTGGTAGGAGGCAGAGCCAGGTTTCAAATCCATGCTGCTGGGCTCCAGAACCTTCACTGTGACAGCTGCCATCCCAGGGAGGTGCTCTGTTTGCCCCCATTAGTGCCAGGCCCAGCCCAGCACAGCTGGAGAAAAGAGGGTCTTCCTGTTTCTCACCTCCAACCCCATGATCCGTGGACACAGATAGCACCACACACACACACGCAGTCTGTGACACATGCCCCCCCCACACACACAGACACACACACACACACCCCCCACCGGACACCCATACTCCGGTGGCCCAGGCAACTGAGGCATGGGCAGGAAAGCCACAAGCAGGGACGAATTCCCTGGTCACCTCCCCCCAGACGGGACCTCATACTGGAGGCCTGATGGCCCAAGTTCACCAGAGCCTGTCTGATACTAGTGGCTGCTGAATGTGGCACATGGGGACTTCACAGGGCAAACCCCGGCTCTGGACAGGTGGTGTTGCTTCTTTGAGCCCCAGATTCCCATGGGAAAATGAGATAATAGCACCCCTTGTGGGACTCCACAGGCATTAAATGAGATACTATGTGGGAGGTGCTTGGTTGGGGGCTGGCCCACAGGGGAGGACCCTTTCTCCTGACACCAGCAGGCATTTCACCCCACCTGGGAGACTCAGCCTAACGTTACTTCTTCACTTCTCTGGAATGCTGCCCCCTCCCACCCCTACTTCTGGCCAGGGAATGGCACATGGACATTGTTTGGTTTGGGGGCTACAGAACAGCCCTAGCTTGGTTTGCAAGGCCACCTGGTCCAATAGATTTAAGAGACTCCCACACCACTTGTGCACCCCAATCAGAAGCCTGATACCCATCCCCACATGGACAGCTGCACAGGCCCTTGGGCTCCATATGCTTGTGAACACACATGTACTCTCAAGTAAGGACACGGGTTCTTGTGCATAGAGCGGTATGTGGATAGGCCCCTTTGCCCCTGACTGGGTATTTCTGGCAGTTTCCTGTTATTCTCTTTGATCTTGTAATGGGTTTTGGGACCCCCACTTCTCCAGTCCCAGGGCTCAGAAGCCCACCAGGCTTTCCGATGCTCTCACTAAGTGTTGGCTTCTTGAGCAAGAAGGGCTAGGTCAGGGGGTGGGGTCTGGTTTTACTCATCTCTGAGTCTAGCCTCTAACCCACTGCTTGACGCAGAAAAGGTACCTGGTGAAAATCTATTAAAATCAATGACTGATTTCGCCCAATTTGGAGTGAGACATGCCCGCACAGTCTCAATGTCTGGAGAGCTTTACAAACCCCAGGGGACACCAGAGGCTGGGCCAGAGGGCCTGTGTGATGATGGCCCAGTTTCCTCACCTATGAAGTGAGGATGCTTCTACCCTCCCAGAGGGGTGGTGAGGAGTGAAGAGAGAAAACGTGCACATGCTTCCTAACACAGCACATAGGAAGAGCATTGCTATTTTCATTTCGGCCTCCCTAGGATAATGGAGACACCCATAATTCCCTCAGGGGTTGCTAGTCAACGTGTGAATCTCCTATAAGCACTGGTGTGTGCTTCTCTCCACACGCTGGTCCAAGGTGAGACTCAAGGCGGTTCTGAGGAAGTGTCTGCTTCGGAATGTTAAAGATAAATTTGGGTGTGCGTATGTATTATGTTCCCACAGTACATTTTTGCAAAACCACATAGCATATATTGTTTTATTTACAAAGATGAGAAAGGCTGACCCACAAGCTAATTGAATCAGGCAAATAACTATTTAGCCATGGGAGCAATTCCTACAGGCAGGCTGAGCACCAAGTGAGGGAGGACGGCTTTGGAGGGCAATCTATTTTCTAAAGTTTACCCTCACAGTGTAACTGCCTGGAGATTAATGGGAATGGTGGCCCTAGGCCTTGTTTTGCCTGGCTTTACCAACTGAAAGAGTCAAACAGTTATATCTATCATAGACAATTTGCTGCAACTAATTAACATTAATCTGATTTCCTGTGAGTCAGTTTCCTTGAGATATAGTAAACAGGCCAATTACCTGCCATTGACCTCTTTTATTATAAAGATTTAGATATTAGCGACAGATGTATATGTAAACATATGGAATTTCTAACAATTTGAAGAAAACAAATGTTAAATCCAGTTAAAAGATTTTTAATTGGTCTTAGAAGATTACAAATTTAGAGTTTAAAAAGGTATGTTGAATATTGCAGGGATTCTGTTTTTTCAGTGGCATCTGAGGTCCATTCTTTCCAAACTTTTGTTAGTCTTTAACTGTAAAGAAGTTAAAGGTGAAGAAGCTAATGTGTGCCAGACGCAGTGGCTCACACCGGTAATCCCAACACTTTGGGAAGCCAAGGCAGGATTGCTCGAGCCCAGAAGTTCAAGACCAGCCTGGACAACACAATCAGAACCCATCTCTAAAAAAGAAAAATAAGTGAACTTAAAAAAAATCTTTTCAATCGGGTCCAGTGGCTCACACCTGTAATCCCAGAGCTCCAGGAGGCCAAGGTCGGAGGATTGCCTGAGGCCAGGAGTTTGAGACCAGCCTAGGCAACATAGCAAGCCACATCTCTACAAAAAAGAAAAATTAGCCAGGCATGGCGGTGTACACCTGTAGTCCTAGCCACTCAGGAAGCTGAGGCAGGAAGATCGCTTGAGCCCAGGAGTTTTACGCTGCAGTGAGTGAGACTCTATCTCAAAAAAAAATCCATCTAACCAGTGCCAAAGGCATCACTACTAGGTCAGGAGAGTGTGAGCTGAGGGCAGAGAGACCTGGGTTCAAGGTGTGACCCCTTGCTGTCCTAGGTCTGTGACCTTTTGGCATTCACTTAAGTTTTCTGAGCTTCAGTTTCCTAATCTATGAAAATGGGGAGTTTTCCTTGCGGTGTTACTGACCACATCAGGATCAAGTGAGGACTCCTAACGATGGTTCAGTAGGTGGCACAGCGCCTGCACACTCAACAGCAGCTGTTCCTTCCCTCCCAGCCTCACCGTCATCTCAGAGTGGTCTCCGACAGGAGGCAGTTACACTCCTAGGCCTGGTGCTGGATGCACTTTCTCCTCTGCCTGCACTTGGCTGGCTCAAATAGTGAAGTAAGAAACTGCATCAACATTAAATCATGAAAGCAAAAAGTTTATTCATGTTTGAAACTACATATAACTACCACGAGGAAGACTTTTTCAATCCAGGGTGTAATCCAGTTAGAAAGGAACACGAAACGTTTTTAATACATTAGAATCACCGCCACAAATTATTTTCATGACTCAATCAGTTTCAGAATCGCATACAATACAAAAAGAGAGAAAGGAGAGGGGGCCCCATTACACAGGGTGAAATATACAGTACTGAATACTGAAATCTGAATGCATCACAATTAGTCGCTGCTTTTTTTTTTTTTGCATGGATTAGTAATAAGATGAAGAACATTCAAAATGTTTCTCAGTATTTACAACAGTTTTACTGATCCTGTGTTGAATTAAGACCCAATGTTTCCACTCTCGGTTTTTTAAAAGTTGCAAATGCAACCCTGATTTTTCTTTTAAAAGATTACAATGTACATTACATTTTATGAAGGGAAACAAAGAGTTAATTACAAGATGCAAAAAGATAAGAAAGACAAACTACAGCGTGAGTATTGTTCAGAGGTAGTAAGTGAGCACTCTAAGCTACAGAACATGTTGAAATTCTATTGGTTTGTATGAGTTCGCATGAGGTAATAAAGCTGTGTTTTGATTGGTGGGATGTATAAATACTCTTTTGCTACACTATATACAACACTCCAGAGAGCAGGGCCTTTTGCAGATGCCCAGAGGACGTAGCAAACCTTGACAAGTCTGTGCAGCACCCAGTGCACACCGTAAAACCCCAGACGGATTGATCTCGTTTTCACCACTATCAGCAGCAAGTATCTTCATCTCTCAGAACAATCTGGATCCATAATTTTATTACCGAGCAGACTCTGGGCACTGGTGCTTTCAGAGAGAGAAACGATGCTACCAGTCTCTGATCTAATTATAACATAAGAGATCTGAACACAAACGTGACGAGGAAGATTCTTAAACACAACCATCATTAACAGGGATAGCCAAACAGCTCTTTATTCCAACTCCATTAGTGATATGAAAGAAAGACAATCCAAGTCAGTAATGGAAATACGCAAGAAGTTCAATTTAGGTGAGGTGAATTTTTGCATCTGCTTTAACGGTTGAGGTTTAGTGTATATTGTACTTTTTACCCTTAAGGCCAAGTAATTGGCAACTGTGAAACCATTAATGTAAAATATTGATAATAAATTATGATAAAATAGCTACATGACTGTCAACAATGTTAAATCTTGGCCTAATTGGATAAAGTGCTTTTTTTTTTTTTTTAACATTGCGTGTTTTTAAGTATAAATACAAATGATTATGATTCCTTAAAAAACAGATTTACCAAGTTCTCGAATAAGACAAGGTTTTACAGTAAAGCTGTAGATGGTGGGCTACAAAAACGCTTTCCTTTTCCTCCTATTGCTCTGAATGCACTTATCAAGGCATGTCAGCTCAGGGAAAAGTGTGGCCAGAGATTAGTTAGAGGTATCCGAGTGCACACTTCCTGGGCCTTCTGTAGGAGAAGTCACAGAAGATGGAGTTGTTGCGTCCTGCCAGCCTCCATTAGCCTGAAAGGAGAAACACAGTTCAACGGGTGCACGTCTACATATTAATTCTACTCCCCAATTTAAAACACCCGGATGACAACATGAGAGCAGAGATGCATTAGCAAAATGTATTTTCTAAACCCACTGTGGCAGGAGTTGGCAGCATGTGTTAAAGTGGGATTAAATGCATGTAAAACAAATCCATCCCATCAAGTAAAGACTTGGCAATAAATCAACATGCCGAAGAAGGGCTTCAGCGAGGCCCATGCTGGCATCAAGCTCGGCCTTTGATCTGCTGGTAAAACTAAAGTGACTCAAAAAGAAATCTCTTAAGAAGGGAGCAGTGGGGAAGTTCAATGCAATGCCTCAGCGAAACCCAGGGCTCCATGAAGTCTAAACTTCACCCTGGCTTAATCATCATTTCCATAGAGAAGCAGTTGCCCACCCTTTTTCCACACACGCCTGACAGCCAGCTACTGTAACCCTTGGAAAGTGAAGGCCAGAATTTCCCTCCAAATAGGATCTTCCAGAATGAAAATGCATGAGCCGCAGAGCAGCACACACTGTTCAAATCTGTATTCCAATTATCTGTGGCTGAGGCTCCTATTTGGGATGTTGCTCTCACCTTCCACATGCTGCTGGCCCTTCCTGCCTCAGACCTGCAGCAGCAACAACTGTACTCAGAAACAAATTCGCCTTATGTCTCGGCCTACAGTGGCAATTGCTGAAATCAATGTCTGATCAGATTTCTGCTGTGGCAGACAGCTTGTCGCTACATATTTTTATGTCAGTCAAGAAGAGGGAGGTGCCAGCCTCGTGAGTTGGGGAACACTGAGTGGAAGTGACGGGGCTGGCCTTTCTGGAGAGGAGGTGAGGGTGAGCTGGCTCCCCATGCCTGCAGCACCAACCACCCTCTGCCTCCATGCTGCCCCCAGAACCGAACCCCCTACACCAATGTCAGGGTGGGTCATAAGGTGCCTCCTGCCTCCCTCACATCTATTTGCAACTTCCTCTGCAAGTCCATCCAAAATGCCCTCTTTCAGGCCTGGGCTGCCAGGCTGCTGAGAACTCTGTCTAGATTCCCTACCCAGCCTGGATACAGCTCCTAGATGAGCATGTGGCAGCCATTGTTTCTTCTTCCGTGATCACAGTTCCTGGAGAACTCCCTGTCTTCTAATTCACTGCAGAGTTGGCATGCAAAGCACCTTTTCTACCTCTATGACCTAACAACCCCACAGAGATGACCAGACCCTAAGGGAAGAGGATTTTCCAGGCTTGAGACATATCAAATTCAGGTTAGGAAAAACAAAAGGAAACAGTATTTAAAATAAAAAAAAAAAAAGCTATGGTGCTATTGTTTTAAAGCCTCTGTTTTGCCAGGTTGGCTAATGACATGCCCATGTGAGTTCGGTGGACTCTCAGAAATCCTCTTCTCTAAAAGGTAAGCTGTTTCCCCCCCTCAGGTATGAAAATCTACTTAGGAAAAGAAAAACTCTCACACAGATACAAGTCTAAAAATATTCCATCTGAAGTAAACATCATTCCTCTTTTATCCAAATTTATAAACAACAAATGTACAATATTTTTACCCAGCGTGGCAGCTGGAGGAGAGGTTGTCAGCAAGCATTCTTTTTTTTCAAAATAAATTAATCCTTACTCTGGTGGTTTGAGATTATGCACTGTATTATACAACAGCGCCTTATCAAGCCTCATCAGTGAAGATGGAATTCATGTCTGTAAAATGCTGCAGGCAATCACAGTTTCATATTTTATCATGTTGATAAGGATATCGCACATTCTCTGAAGCATTTCAAAACACTTAAATGAAAAAGGAGAAATGCAACTAAAAGGCTTTTTATATGGTTTGTTGTGGGTTATTATGAGTTATTTATAAGCCCAAAAAGAAAGATTTGACATTTCAAATGTAAAAGATTTGAGTATTTAATGGTCCTTTTTTCCCTTTACAATTGAACATCCTCAATCACTTTTTAAATCATTAATATTTACTCTCATAGCAAGCCAAGGCCCTAAAAAGGGAGAATTTTGCCCATTTTCTTCCTGAGTCTACTACCGTGAGCTGGGCAGTTAATTTCCTTCCTAAGTCTAGAACCCCAGACTCCATCCACCACACCCCACAGCACCACCACGATGACCTGCTACCCTGCCCCCTTCCCCCTTTTCCAGAGCTGTGTGTTTTGCCATTTTCCATCCATGTCAGTGGAGGGAAAGGTAAAGTTGTAGTGAAGTAGTTACAAAAGTTAAAATTATTTCCTCCATAATGAAAATTGTCAAATATGTTGTGCATCCACATTGACAATACAGCAAGATGCTTTTAATAACACAATTATTTGTTTAGCTTGGTTTGTTGGTCTGCCTGGGATTCTCCAAACTTACCACCTTCACCTGAGTTCTGTTTGGGAATTTTTCCTGCTGCCTGGTTCTAAGATAATGACCTGTTTTCTACCGTCTCCCTGGAACACAGCACTGATGGTAGGAAATGGTGTCTTAATGGGCTGATGCTTAAGTCCCTGCTGATGACAGGACACCAGCCACTTCTGGGCATCTATGAGGACTTCTAAGGGTATCTAGGCGGCATCAAGCATTTAGGTTCTTAAATAAAAGTGCAGCAAAGATGCTGCCTTCCCTACCTGCCAAGAAGATGAGAAGCCAGGTCAAATGGCTATTAATTTCTTTATTAGTCACTGTTTACCTGACACTGTTCTCCTACAGCTGGCTCCCCAGAGTACTCACATTTAAATTATGTGGACTGTACAGTGAATTTCCTCCAAGGCCATCACTGTAGCCTCCCGTCTGATTGATAACATGACGGAGGGTATCCACCTAGAAGTGAGACAAAACAGAATTCATCATCCCAAATCTATTAAAATGTCATCACTTACAAAAGGAAATAATTTGAATTATGTGTGCCACAAGGGTTTAACATCTTCAATGAAAGACAAATTTATCAATCAAATGTGACTGGCAGAATTTCAACCATTCTTTGCATATTTAAACTCACAAATCTTTGTTTTTCATGCCAGCCAAACAATAACATCTTCATGGCAATGCAACTTTCCATCTACAGCAACCAAATGGATGTGGCTGTGGGTGAAAACCTACTTAGAATTGTGTATATGGAATTATCTCAACTCTCTCTCTCTCTCACTTTCTCTATGTCTCATACACACACATCCAGATGTATAAAAACTATATGAGTAGTTCTGTTCTCAAATAAGAGGACAAAAAAAGAGTAGAAATTATAGAGTTATAATTTAAGAACTCAGGTTTTTGTACTCTGACTTAAGAAATGAAACAGCAATATGTTCTTAAACCATATACACACTGGCACACTCAATTTTTCTGTTCTATTTTGTGACAGAAGTAAGATGCACCCAACCCCTCTCCATGAGCTCAAGCCAGAGCCGAATGCATTCACAAAGTTTATCAGGTTTGAATCATCACAAGTCACTGTTCACTTGACTTCTCATTAAATTAAATGGCGGGGCAGATGGGTCCTGTTTGGAAGCACCCAGCACAGGTTCTGCATGGATGTGTAGACCACTTCCATGGGGTCAGAGGAAGGAGTTTTGAGCCCAAACCCTACCCTGCTAGAAAGGCCCCACTGGGGCATTTCTCCTACCTGTGATTGCACATTGGCTCCGACTTGGGACCCTTGGTAAGAATCCCCATTCAGACTCTGCATGTTCATGAACATGTCCCCAGAATTTGGGAGGTTAAAAGAACCAGAAGAACCTGGAAAGGAAAGAGTTAAGTAGCTGAATAACAGAGAGCTACACACATAATCCTCAAAGACCTAGAGGCAGGGAGAGGAGAAAAAGTACAGAAGGGAAAGGCTGTGCACAACATAAAGCATTTCCAGATCTAAGAGGATGGAGAGTAACTCCAGAGAGTTGGGTCCTGTGAGTCACTCCATATTCAGGAGAAGTCCCATCAATGGGGAAGCCCAAACTTAAAAAACAAAAGCAAAAACAAAGAGACAAATCAAAATAAATTAAAAAGAAAAAATAAGCCAAAACACCCAGCAGCTGGCCTGGACCCTTCCCCTTGTTTCCGCTGATCTCCAGGATTTAGTCATTACACGAGCTTGTCAACATGGCTAACTGTCATGGTGGACAGCCACCCAGAGAAGAGACTTTTCCAGGAGCTCTTTCTTAGCTATGCATATACCTCCCTCTCTTTTCACCTGTTTTTATGTGCCATTAAAAAGAACTGGGGGGTGAGGAGACAAGACAAAACAAACAAAAAACCCCCTACTTTCTGAACTTCTAAAGATATAGCTAAGAGACCTTCTCAGAAAAGCCCCTGGAATTGCTACTGAAGTCCATCTGTTTGGACTAGCTGCACATCTTTCATTGTTATTCAAATTCCCTGAAATTTTAAAGTATTTCTAACCCCCTCACAAATGTCACATAAAATGCAGCCAAAATGTACCGGACAAGGATCCAAGAATCTTGCATGCGTGTATTAAGCACCATAACCCTCACAGCTAGCCACCTGCTAAGCATGCCGTCAGCCCCGCTTAGACAGTGCTGCGGAAAGGCAGAGAAAGGACAGCGGCGCTGGGCAGAAAGCACTGCTGCACTTCCCTCCAGCATTCCAGCTTCCTCACACACAGCAAGTGCTGCATTTCCCACTTCTGCTATTTCACTCTCCACAGACCACTACTGATCCTAAAGTGGTATCTGGAAAGAAATAGCTAAAATAGTCATGAGCAATAGCACTCTGCCTAATTACTGAACTGAAAGCCACTACTAAGTGTAAAACTTCCATAATCTACTAGTGAGTGGCAATCACTGTGAAGAGTGGGTTTACAGGCTCTGGCCTTCCACTCATTCACCCATCTCAAGAACAAGCCTGCATTTGAACATAAATCTTCCTTTTTAAGTCCACTCTGTCCTCAGTATGGCTCTTGTTTCCTGGCCTGTGGGACAGGGCACTGTGGCATAAGGCTGCCTGGGCCAGTTGGGGAGCGAGCCCCCAGTACGCACCGGAATTTGGTGTGGTGGGCGAATTGGTCTGGTTGTTCTGCACAGCTGCTGCTACTGCGTGTGCAGCTGTCACGGCCGTCTTCGCAGCATAGAGGTTGGCTTCTTCCTGAAACTTGCCGATATTCTTCTTGTACCTGATTCGTTTGTTGCCAAACCAATTGGATACCTACAAATTGCAGAGACATGGAGGTGAAGGGGAAGAGAGGAAAAAGTAATCAAATTCCAATAATACCTGCTGGACACCAAGGCAATACCTTGGGAGACACACAATTCCTAGCCTGCAACCTCACATCCTACGGATCATGCATAATGGTTTTGGGGGTTATTTTCTCTTTTGGCAAAACTCTCACATTCTTTTGGAATAACGCTGCTTTCTTAGAGTTGGCCACAGTAATACCAAAATGGCAGGGAGCACTGCTCATAAAAGATATCCAACTGCTATATACCGATTAGTATATAGTCAGGCCCCCAAAATCAGGCTGAAAAGCTGAAGGAAATATTTGCTAAGTTAGGTAAATAATAAGAAATACTTGAACATGAATGACTTCTTCTTCTTTTTTGGGTCTAGAACAATTTTGGCAGCTGTATAGTAGAATCATGTTTGGTCTGCTGAAAAGAGTAACATCAATTAATAATGGATGAAAAAACCCTTTGTCTTTTGCCTTAGAAAATACTGCATGTCTGCCAAGATGGCTGCTCAAGCTCTGCCAGTTAACATGTGGGAAGGTCACAACTTGAAAACTCAAGTAATTCCAACCAGGTCAAAAGCAAACACAGAGGAGCAACTCTAATGTCATCAGGTGGAATATATTTCTTTCTTTTGCAAACTTATGATGTCAGCCGGTGCAAATGGAAGAGAGATTTCTACAAAGGATCTTGGCAATAGGCAGATTTCATCACACTTCAAGGAGAGCAGAGCTCAGCCCCAGAATCATGGCTCAGAGTTACAATGTGTTCAGGCACCTGTAATTGAGCTATATAAAGAAGCTAAAAGCCACATGGCAATTTATAAGAAAGTATACTCACTCACTATATAAAAGGATCTGACCTCTCTTTTATTAAAGTAACAGTTTAAAAATACTTTTCAATAATTTCTTAATAATCTGTCAAAGGGGCATATTGCTGTGCTATCAGGCTGGGTGGGGTCACTGTTCTACCCTTAAGGTATTATTCTTAACAGCTATTCATAGGGGCCCTGAAGAGACATAAGGAGTAGTATGTAGTTTGAAGTCTTCCAATCCAATTTACACTGTGGGCACCCCTTTTGACCATCTCTGCCAAGTCTTTAATTGCTTTGGAAATAGAATTCCCATTCTTCAACCTATGGCACTCATCCTTCTGGAAGGAGCAGAGAGCCCTGGCAAGGGAGCCATGTGAGGAAGACAACATTGGCCTTGCTGCTGCCCATATGCTGCCCATCCTGGGGATCATGGGGTGCACACATGTGCACATATACACATGCAGGCATACTTGCTGAGGACCCATGCAGCAACCATGAGCATAGGTTCGTCAGACAGAAACAAGCCAAAGCCCATCAGGAAGTAAATGTGCTACAGATCAGCACTTCCTAGCTGTTTCTGTTCTACCATCATTTTTTCCCCCAGAAGACTGTATGTATCCCTTCTTTTCTTCATATCAAATAGAGTAGCTCTAATAACTATCATTTGGTGAATGACCATTATGCAGAGCACCTTGCAGACATTTTCTCATTTTAATGTGAACAATTTCAAGGGCTAGGTGGTAGATGGGAGTGGTTATACTGGCATGACACCAGTCCCAAATCCAATGGCCTTGTCTCTCTGACTAGTTTGACCTCTCAGCAGTGTCTGATACTTGTAATTACCACCCCTCTTGCCTAGAGCAGGCTCTTACATGGTGTATGTGACATTATACTCCTTCTCCTCCAACATCTGCTCTTCCCTGATACATAAGAGAGACAGACAGAGAGAGAGAGGAAGAGAGTGAGTTTTCTCCAGGACTCAGCTCTTGGCCCTCTTCTCTCTTGCACCTAAAGCAACCTTATCCATATTCAAAATTTCAATTATCCTCTCTGTGTGGATGACTCCCAGATTTATAGTGAGTTCTCATTTTTAAAGAGATTTCCATATAAATGTTCTGCCACAACTTCCAATTCAATAGGTCTAAGAGGAAGTCCGGTGTCCTCTAAGCCTGTGCCACCTCCTCTATATTTTCTTTGTGGTCCTGATCTCTCCATCTCCAGAGATGTGGTACTCACTACCTCACAAAATCCCCGCCTCCATTGCTGGACAGTCCTAATGGGTATATAGTTCTCTTTATTCCGAACTACAATCTGGTTCCCTTTCCTTTCCACGCATTGGTCCTACTTCCAACATCTAGACTATCACAACATTAGGCCTTCAAGCTCAGCCCCAAGGGACCTCTCCATCCTACTATTAGCCTTCTTGGCCCTCCCTTCCTTGAGCCCCATATGCTCACAGCAGGTGTGCATTATAACTGCATAGGATGTGGCAATAGGAAGAAGTTAGGAGAGTATATAAGCGAGGAAGCCATGAGGGCCTGAGCCAGGCAAAGCAGTAGGAGTGGAGAGGCACATATTATGGAGGTAGAACAGACAGAATCTGGCCACTGACTAGCTCTGGAGGTCAGTGGAGAGGGACAAGCCAGAGACGATGCAGGTGTGGTGCCCAGGCCTTGAGCAGGATGGAGACAGATACTTGGGAGGAATTTCTGCACCAGGACAAATCAGCCTCAGTGACCATTAGAATCCATACCAGAATTATGTGATTCTAAAAACAGAAAAGTTCTAAATCAAGATTGGAAAAGGACTATAAAGGTATGGATTCTGATTACACTTGTTAAAGCATGTTCTCTTTGACCTTACCTCATGTTTCCCAATAGATGCTCTCAGCTCAGGAGACAGACCTAGAGTTGGCTCGCAAAAAGCTCTTTTAATACATAATTATCACTCTAGCTTTTCTGACTAAGACTGTCAGGCCTTAGAAAGGGTTAAATATTGAACATATCTATAGTGCAAAGGAGGATAGTCTTGGTTGAGAGGGAATTTGGTATTTCTTAAGCATAATTAATGAAAATTCCCCAACTCTGAATTTAGCAACAAAGGCCCATCTTAGAATTCTCTTCTTCCAAACAATTCTCTGTTGGATTCAGTACTTTGTAGTTAATATTACCTTGACAATCAGAGAAGCTATAATACATTAATGAAACCTAGCCTGGAAAATCAGATTACAGCTTTATTAACAGTTTCATAATTGAGGAATCTCTGTACCATCGAAGGTCTCATCTCTAGATATGTAAGAATCCTCTGTTTATGCATACCCCTGGACCAATCAAACAACAGTCATCACTAATAAAGGTTTATTTAATTCTCACAGTAAAATTTTAATATCACCAGCAGCCTGGGGAAGCTTTAGCAAGTGGATTTGCTTGACATCAGATCGTTTTTATTCTGCTAGTCCCAATACTTCTTAATCTTTAATATCAAGGCAATTAAAATTAATGGCCACTCATCCGAAGCTACTGTGGGCACTGTTTCCTTGACATCAATTGTTTGATGGGATTACCTAGAGGTTAAACTAACAAGCAAGGTTTAATTGGAAGCAATGAAAGAAGCAGTGATCATACGTTATGTTTAACCTGCATAACCACATCTAAATGAATATCTAAAAATGTTAAACTATTTCTCAAATTAAAATATGCACGTCACATTCTGATATTACAGATTTGGGTATTGCAGCAATCAGCTATTAAGACCACACTGCTGCAACTGAGATGGGGTAATTAATGTATCAATCGACACCTAAATTCAGGATTTTTTTTTTCACCTTTTAAAAACAGATGGATATAATTAGTTGCAAAAGAAGCCCTAAGCTCACTCAGTAGGAAGCCTCAAAGGCTGCTGCAGGTCATGGGGCCCCTCTTGCACAGAGCTCACAGTGGGGCCAGGCTGTATGCGCAGTGCATGAAGGCGAGCAGAGCTTGCTCCATCTCTGAACTGGAATGGTCTGTACAGTGGTCCCAGAATAGAAATGCAGGCAGGAAACTGGTGAAGGGAAAGGGACTACGCTGTCCTGTGCCTCTCTGTTGAGCCGCGTATCAAGGATTCATGACTCTGGATTGTGCCCAAGGCAAAGGGCCATGGAAGAATTTTAAGATCAATTAAAAATGAGAATAAAAGCACAAGTACTCTCCCTCTTCTACTGATGTTCATTGTTATCAGCCCCCAGACCGAGCCTCTGGTGATTAGGGGAATGAGTAGTGCACATTATGCAGTTCGCTGATTTTCCGGAACTGTTCTGCAAGGCCAAGGAGCAGCCAGAAAGGGCTCTGGTCTCTCGCATACACTACAACCATGTATTTCCCCCACGCAATTCAGCTATAGATTGCCAATTGCTTTGAAAAGTAAAAATGCTTTCCACATAATACAATAACTAGATTCACCTTTTACATAGCTTTTTTACCTTCTTCAAAAAGCTTTTACTCATTATCTCACTTAGAACCTCTGACTTGGAGGGAGTTGAGTCAGATGTGGAAAGTATCACATAATGGTTACGTGCTTTGGACTCAGAATCCGGTTTCAAATCCACACTCTGCTATTTACTAAGCTGAGTGACTTTGGACAGATTGTTTTAGTTATTTTAGTGTTTCCTTTCCTATAAAATGAGAATAACAATATAAATAGTAGTATCTTCCTCACAGAACTGTTGGGTGCATTAATGGCTTTGGCACATACCATTTACCTGGTAACTATTAGCTATTACTATCACTCATGTTTTATCAAGGAAGAAACGAGAGATCCAGGCCACAGACAAGTTGCCCAAAGTGGGATGCAAAGTGGGATGGATCTAGAATTCAGCCCCAGGATGCCCCGTCAGCTTTTCTTTTTTAAATAACCAACTGCGAAATGCTTACCGAGCATCTGCTACAGTCAATACTGTACCAGGTGCTGTGGGGAGATGAAAAAATAAACACATGGCCCCTACCTGCCTGGACTTTACAATCTGGTTATAAAAGCAATGCTATCCACTCAAAATAATTAGCAAAACTTGCAGGACAGTGATGATGTCATGCTGAACCGTACAGTGCAGACTCTAAAAGCAACAGGGATTTGGAGGAAGAGACATCCCAGCAGGTCTGAGAAATCAGAGGATGCTTCTGAGGCAAGGTCAAACTTGAACGGGACCTCCATTTCAATCCAATTCAATTCCATAGTGCTTTTAATGAAACTCCACAATTCAGAAGCAGAAAACTCCAATAGCTCGTGTGGCCACAAATAAGCCAAAAATGCAAGCCTGCCTCCCTCTCCCTGGACCACTCCGAGATCCCAGAAACTTTTGATCTCTTCTGTAACTTAATTCCCTTTTCCCTTCTTAACCTCTAAACCCCCTTTTTATAGTGACAGAAGGAAGAGAAACCCATTCTACAGAAAAAGGAGAGGAAAAATCAAGAAGCATTTCTACAAGAGGTAGCATCTGAGAGAACATTTCTGTCGGGGAAGGAGCGGACAGTGAGATGGAGAAGGCATTGGTACCTGCGGAGGAGTAGGAGCAAAGCACCTGAAGGGCTGGTGGGTTCTGGCTGAGGAAGAGGAAGGGGGAGAAGCTCTGGGCAAGGGAAAGCCTGAAGAGGGGCGCGCAGGTTCTCCCCAGGTGTTACTGCTGAGTGCAGGAGACAGCTGAAACGGAGCCTGAGATCTGTAGCAGTGGAGTTCAGAAAGGGTTCCAGTGAGGTTGCCCTCCCATCCATGTGCCTGTCCAGGGTCATTGGTCTGCACATTTTTGCTGTGCAAAATTCCCCCTAAATTAATTTTAAAAAATCATGGACCCTCTCACACATTTTTCCTTCCTTGCACATTTTCTAAGTTGGCATCTACAATTTTTCATAACTCTACATAGTTGTAAACAGTGTTATTCCAGTATGTCATAAATGTTGACATCTTAAAATAAAACTGTAACACTATTCTTTAAAATGTATCCAACCGAATATAAATAGCACAGCAGTTTGATACCCATTATCCATTTAAAAAATACATAGGCCAGGCATGGTGGCTCACCCCTGTAATCCCAGCACTTTGGGAGGCCAAGGCAGGTGGATCACGAGGTCAGGAGATTGAGACCATTCTGGCCAATATGGTGAAACCTTGTCTCTACTAAAATACAAAAAATTAGCCGGGCGTGGTGGTGCACGCCTGTAGTCCCAGCTACTCAGGAGGCTGGGGCAGGGGAATCACTTGAACCCGGGAGGCGGAGACTGCAGTGAGCCAAGATCGCGCCACTGCACTCCAGCCTGTCAACAGAGTGAGACTATGTCTCAAAACAAACAAACAAAAAAACATAAACTTGCTCTTCAAGTCTAAAATTTTATGTTCTTCTTTTTGTTCTTGAAAGTGTATTTCTAGTTCGTTTCTCTCCCATATTATCCTAATGCAATATACTTTTATGCTCTACAAAAGGAATATATGGAAATTTAAAATTTGAAATTGTTTTTATTTCCTGTAATTATAAGGCTCTACATGTTTAATATTTCCTTCTGGACTAAACTATCATTATAGTTAGTTTAAAACTAATCAAAGCAATACAAATACTTATTTTGATAAATAAAAATATACTTATTTTGACCATCAAATGTAGGTTTCATCATACATGCGTTTCTTAATTGGGAGTGGGGTGGTTGTACAGTGCTGATTAAAGGAGGTTTGGTTATCACCAATATTTCATCATGTCTCTTGTTGGGCACCCAAGAGGGTCTCATACTTCGGGGCAATGAACCAGGTGGGAGTATCCCTTTCTTTCATAAAGTGAGAAAAGGGCAGGAAGGGAAAAGAAAACCAACACAATGCTTTCATCACAGCCACTTTCTGGGGCAGGTGGATTTTAGGAAGGAGTACACATATACGTAAGGAAAGCTGGCCAGTGAAAACCTTGAAACCGTGCATACCTGAGTCCTCTTTGGAAAACCTTCAGCTCCTCTGTAGAGTATGCGTCCCCCCAAGTTTGCAGAGTGCTGCCTCAAGTGATCAGGCTAACTCCGATTACATTTTAACTTCTCTATGTGAGCACAGCATCGGAACCTCTCATACTGGGTATGCGTAAAGACTTTTTTTGGGCTAAAAACAGGACTCATTCGGGTAACAACTTCCATGTGTCACAATGACCTTTTATAGCTACACAGACAACAAATCTGTCAGCTATAGGATCTTTTGAGTTCAGATTAAAGAAATAAACCTAAGGGGGGTAGATACAGTTTACTTATTATTTAGCATAACCTTTCTGGAAAGTAAGCCAGCAAACATTAGCATACCCTTTGCCCAGATTACTAAAACTTATCTTGAGAAAATATTTACAGATAAATGTACAAATATATCCACTACAGTCCTACTTTTTTTTTTTTTTTGAGACAGGGTCTCACTCTGTTGCGCAGGCTGAAGTGCAGTGGCACAATCACAGCTCACTGCAGCCTCAACCTCCCAGGCTCAAGAGATCCTCCCACCTCAGCCTCCTGAGTAGCTGCGACTACAGGTGCCCATCACTACAGCCGGCTAATTTTTATGTATTTTGTAGAAACAGGGTTTTGCTATATTGCCCAGGGTATTCTTGAACTCCTGAGCTGAAGTGATCCACCTATCTCCCAAAGTGCTGGCCCCTCAGTCCTACTGCCCCACCATGCCTGGCCCCTTAGTCCTACTTATTAATAGAAAGAGAGAGAGATTAAATTTATAGCACATCTTTGTATAATGGAATATGATCATTTATTAAAGATCATGTTGAGGGGAAATATTCATTGACAAATCAAGGGGAAAATATTCATTATATACTATAAAAAAGGAAGAAAGGGCATTTTTTTCTTTTCATACATCATGAGTCTTTTTTTTTTTTTTTTTTGGTAAAAATAAACACCGACATACATAGATGTAGGTATATACACAAGCACAGGAAAAATGTACTAACATGTGACTATCATGTACAGTGGGGTTTAGAAGTAATTTCTGTTTTTGTGTTTCTTGTGTTTTCAGGTATCATCCAAATTGTTTTCAGATCAGCAAACATTAGGATTTTTTAAATTAGGAAAATATACAATTTAATGAATAAATTAAAAACAACAGAAAAAGCACTGGAAAGTCACTTAACAATCTTTATGAGTTTAAGTGTCAGGCCTTGTGCTGGGACCCAGAGCTATACGAGTGACCAATCCCATTGCTGTACTCTATCTGAAGGGCATGGTTGACAGGTTTGAGAATTCTTAAAATAATTAAAATCAAACACTTTGTAAATCTCAAGCCACTGAAATTTCCCAAGCAGCTCTGCATTTAAGAAAAATTCCATGTTCAAAATAAAAAGCTAAACCATCTGTAATGTCTCTACAGTCACTGAAAGCCAGTTTATTAATTAGCTTTAATTGTATCTTATGTTTCAAATTTTGTCACTACATTTATTGATCATGTTAATAACAACATTAAATAAAAGAGAAAAATTATTACTTAAAGGCCGCCTGCAAGAGGCAGAAGTGCAGAACTTTGTAGTTCATCCTTGGCGTTGCTTCCATGCATAAACTGCGTCAGGGAGAGGATCTGCACTTGTTTGGAAAGAAGCAGCTGACACTAAAACATCATTATTGAAATTAACAAACTGAAAATTTATGAAGCACAAATCTTAGAAAAATTTGCCATTGTGTTTCCCCATGTTTACTTGTGATGCATACTTTATGTACTGTGCCTAATTAAATGTAACAGATTATGAAATGTTGAAATGCTAAGTCATGTATAATGGAACATGGCAGCATATTTACATGGTAAACAATTTTACCTCTAACAGTTTCTCCCTAATCAATGTTTTCATCCCCATTATGTGATTCAATTTGAAATGAGGGATGGAAGCCAGATACTGTTCAATTTTTAAAGTTAATGGTGTTAATAAATTCTAAATTTCACACCAGTCCTCTCCCTCCAGAAGGTACGGGTTTGATACAGTTTCTATAAGGACAGAAAGGCTGGGCACGCTGGATACACACATTGTGTGCATTCCTCTAAGAACTCGGAGGACAGCTGGATAAATGGGTTTGAGAGCCAAACGGACCTGTGTGTAAATCTCGGCTCTGCAATTTCCTGCCAATGTTACCTTACACAAGTCATGCCATCTAAGGTTCTCCTTTCCTGGTCTACAAGGTGGGATAATGATACCTCCTCCTCATGGGGCTGTTGTGAACATTAAATGAGATGGCATGTTAAATACATAGGACTGTGCCAGGGATGTACCAGGCACTCAGTAAATGTTAGTTTTCCCTTTTCTTAAAACAAATCAGCAACAACAAAACCCTCTGAAGGCCAATGGCATACACACCATGCTTGCTTCCTACAGTGCCTAAGGTCAGGACCCCTTTTCCCAGGAGCTTCAAGTTCTGGGCAAGCTGGTCCCTGCTCCCAGTGCTGGTGAGACACTGGCAAGAGGGAACAGGCAGCAGCAAGAAAGGAAAAGGAGGTGAACTCCTGCATACCTGAACAGAATAAAATTCCTACCACAGAAGACCAAGAGCTCCCATCTGCCACACTCCTGCTGGGCTCTTGTTCTGCACAAGTACCTGACAGCACTACCTGTATCCCTTCTCATCCCTGCCCCAACTAAGCAGGACAATGCACTGGACCTAGAATTTGCAGGAAACCTGAATTCCAATGCTACTTGTGCCTGTATTTAAACAGTGGCCATTTGCAAAGAGCTCATTATGAACCAGCTCTGTACTAGGAACTTTGCATGTATTATCTCATTTAACTGTTACAAAAACCCAATTCTACTGAAGCAAAAACTGAGGTCAGAAAGTTTATGTAACTTGCCTAAGGTTACAATGCCCGTTTCATTATGTCTTACCTGATAAAACTTGTTTTCTCTCAATACTTAAAACAAGTTTCAAAAATTATTCTTTACTCAGTTTCTTTTTCATTGTATTAAATGGTGAGGTCTACAAACTTATATTCTACCTTTTCAATGCAAAATATTTCAGCTTCTTCATGGTTAAAATGTGGGCTAGCCCAAGAATCCACACAATTTTTTTCTCTTCTAAGGAAACAAGTTGCAAATTTGGCCAGGTACAGTGGCTCACGCCTGTAATCCCAACACTTTGGGAAGCAGAAGTGGGTGGATCACCTGAGGTCAGGAGTTCGAGACCAGCCTGGCCAACATGGTGAAACCCCTGTCTCTACTAAAAATAAAAAAATTAGCCAGGCATGGTGGTGTACACCTGCAGTCCCAGCTACTCAGGAGGCTGAGGCAGGAGAACTGTGGGAGAACCTGGGAGGTGGAGGTTGCAGTGAGCCGAAATCAGGCCACTGCACCTCCAGCCTGGGCAACAGAGCAAGACTCTGTTTCAAAAAAAAAGAAGTTGCAAATTTGTAACAACTGACTTGAAAACCAACTTTTGGAAAACATCCCACTTTTAATGGGAGAAATGAACAAATAGAAATTCAGTTTCCATAGCATTTGAAATAATTTAAAACAGATTCACTTGTCAAGTACAGTATTTTTTTTATTTGAGGCTGTGAAAAATTTTATTGCCATAATGTGCTGACACCCTTACAGTTCAGCTCTGCCCTTTCTACTCTGCATGATAGACTGATAACTGCTCATGACATTCACAAAGAGGCTCATCTGCAAAAGTGTATAAAACGTCAGCCTTGCGGCCACAGTACATAGAAAAAGGATGACGCTGTTCAACTCCCTAAAACACGTGCTGAGGGGTGCCTCTAAATTACCACAGACAATGTTTATAGTTAAGAGGTTTTTTTCCTTTAAAATTATTTTTCTCATTAGAAAAAAAAATGTGGTAGGTATACGACTCAATAGTTTTCCTTCCCTAGGCTCTATGGAAAGCCTCTTTGACAGATTTTGAAACACTGACATCCCAACTGTGGAAATGCCTCCCATCAGCTACACTGAAAGGTGAAGCCATCTCCCAGGCAACATAGCCGGATCCCAGAATGAATGCACAGAGCACTCCAAATAACGATGGGCCAGACTTTTTGTCTTGACAAGTTTCACGTAAATCTAATCCCTGTAAATAAAAACATCAACATGCATTCAGTGTCCTATAAAAAGAAATCCTATAGTCACGCCTCTTGTTGAAGGGAAACGCTTATTTATTCAACCACCACGCCTTACCACATACCCACTGCAGTTTTCTTTTCTTTTCAAAAATCCAGAAAACTTTCATTTAATTGTTAAAGTGGGTATACCTATCCTCAAAAAGCACAGTAAGTAAGCTTTCAACATATATAATTAATTCTCATCAAAAATGAATCTCATGCATTTTTGGAGTAAAGTATACTATATATATATATTCTTTACTCCAAAGAATAGGTCCATCAGAGACTAAGAACAGACACACCCTCATGCCCCTCCCTGGCTCTCACCTTTAGGGAGCCTGTGAATACTTACCACGCTAGTTTGCTGGATGTCAGAACCTTTGTTCCCTCTTTCTTTTGGATCCTTTACAAGACTCTGTATGCCCGGCAAGAAAATGTAGGTTGAATGGATGACAACCGGCATTTAATGAACATTCCTGAGATGCCAGGCCCTGTACTAGGCACTCTTCATACATGATTTCATCAACCCCTGAATTCCCTGAGCAAATTATCATTGTTCTCATTTTATAGATAAAAAATGGACTCATTAAATAATTTGCTCAAGGTCACACTGTTACTAAATAGTGCTGGAGCAGAGTCTGAGTGACTTCTCTGCCTTCCTACACAGAACGTATGGTCATCTGAAGTTAAAGTACCAGTTTATCAAATACATGATATGAAAGGACAGCACTGGATGGGTGCGGTGGCTCATGCCTATAATTCCAGCACTTTGAGAGGCCGAGGCCGGAAGACTGCTTGAGCTTAGGAGTTTGAGACCAGCCTGGGCAATGTGGTGAAACCCCATCCCTACAAAAAATACAAAAATTAGCCAGGCATGGTGGCTCATGCCTGTAGTCCTAGCTACTTGGGAGGCTGAGCTGGGAGGATCACTTGAGCCCAGGAGGCAGAGGTTGAATTGAATTTTCAGTCTTTTGCTATTATAAAGACCGGAGCAAGAAACATTGTACATAGATAATGTGTTTGTAGATTAAATTCTTAGAAATGGACCTACTGTGTGTGTGTATACATATATATATGTGTATATATATACTGTGTGTATATATGTGTATATATAGATGTATACACACACATATATATATATACACATACACTCGTATATACATGCACATCTATACAGATATGTACAGTATATACATACACACACATACCACATACACATTCATGAATATATAATATATAAAGCTATAAATTTCTTTCTAAACATGGCTTTAGCTGTATCCCATGAGTTTTGGTATGTTATCATTTCACTGTCATTCAGTTCTTTTCTAATTTCCATTGTGATTTCTTCATTAACCCAGGGGTTATATTGCTTAATTTCTAAACATATGGAATTTTATTTGGTTATCTGTTATTTTCTAGTTATCTGTTTGTGATTTCTAGTTTAATTCCACTGTAGTCAGAAAACATACTGTTTTAAAGTGTTTAAAATTTATTTATTGAGAGGTACTTTATGTCCCAGAATGTTCTATAAGTGCTTTCAAAATGTTCTATAAGTGCTTACAATTAGAATGTGTATTCTGCAGTTGTTGGATGTAGTGTTTCTATGTATGTCCATTAGGTCAAGTCTGCTAATTGTGGTGTTAAAATCTTCTATATCTGTGCTACTCCAAAGTGTAGTTCCAGAACCATCAGCATCAGCATTAATCTGGGAGCTGTAAATTGCCAGCCCCACTGCAGACACTTTGAATCAGAACATCTGGGAATGGGGCCCACAAATCTATATTCTAACAGGTCTCCAGATCATTCTTATTTATGTATGCTACAGTTTAAGCAGCACTGTTTTATGTCCTTACTGACTTATATGTATGTGTCTGCTTGTTCAGTTACAAAAAAGTGTGAAAATCTCCTAAAATGATTTTGCATTTGTCTATTTTTCTTTGAAATTGTGTAAGTTTTGCTTTATGTTTTTTGAGTTTCCTTGAAGTGCTCTTTATCTGATATTATTAGATCAACACAAACTTTCTTTTGGCTATTGTTTACATTTTTTCATACTGTTATACTTTCTATGTCCTTATATTTTAAATATGTCTCTTAGAGAACACATAATTAAGTTTCATTTGTAAATCCTGACTCTATTACGTAGAGTATTAAATTCATTTACTTTAATGTGATTACTGACATATTTAGGTATAAACCTACCATCTTACTAAGTACTTCCTATTTACTTCCTATTTGTCCCACTTACTAGGCATTTTCTTTTTTCCTTGCCATCTTTTAGACTGCTTATTTTAAAAAAATTATTCTATGTCTGCCTCTCTTTATTAGTTTGAAAGCTATACACTCTTTTACTTTTCTTTAAGTAACTACCCTAGAGATTTACACTTTCTCAACTATTCAATTCTAACATTAATTGGTACTTTTTCACTAATTGGTACTTTTGCCATCTTTCCCAGAAAACATAAGAGTCTTAGAACACTTACTCTCCTCTCATAACTTACAAGGCATTATTATTGTGTATTTTAATTCTATACATACTGTAAGCAAAATAAGACATTATCTTTATTTTAAACAGTACTATTCACTTAGATTTACATACATATTTATCCTTTTCTTTGCTTTTCTACTCCTTCCTATATCTCCTACCCTGTATCTGTAATCTTTCTATTTCTGTCTGAAGAACACATTTTTTGTATTTCCGTTAGAGAGAAAATGAGAAAAATTATTTCAATTTTTGACTGAAAATGTCTTTATTTCACCTCCACTATCAAAGGACATTTTTGGCAGGTATAGAATTCTAGGCTGACATTTAATTTGATTCATCTCTTTAAAGATATCACTCTACTGTATTATGTCTTTATTGTTTCAGTTAAGAAATCAGTGGTCATTCAATTGTTGTTTTATTGAAAGCAGACTTACTTTTCCCTCTGGCTGCTTTTGTTTCAACCATGTTTAGTGTGGATTCCTATTTATTTATTCTGTTTGGGGACTGGTGTTCTTCACGAGTCTAGGGCTTCGAATTTGCTACAGGTTTTGGAAAGTTTTCAGCTATTACATTTAAAATATTGCTTCTGACCCATTCTCACATTTGCTTCTGGGGCTCAATCACATTTATATTAGACTTCCTTACTGTATCCTCTATGTCTCCGATTCTCTGTCTCCCAATTTTTCTATCCTATTGTGTCTGTATTCTTCAATATCATTATTTTCTTGTGACTCATCTTCCAGTCCACTGATTTTCCTTTCAGCAATGTCTAATCTGCTTTTAACCCAATCCACTGGGTTCTTAATTTTGATTCTAACATTTTTATTTGACCCTTTTTTTATGGTTTCCAATTCCCTGACAGAATTGTCCAGTTTGTCTTTCCCCCATTATAGATATTAAGCATAGTTATTTTATAGTCCATATCAGATTCCTTTATTTCCTATACTGTTGTGAGTCTGTTTCTATTGTCTGTTGTTTCTGCTGATTTCTGTACCAGAAACATTGTCATGTTGTCTTGTATATCTGTTTTTTTTCTCTGATTGTGTGCCCAGTTTTTTGTTTGTTTTTGTTTTTGTTTTGCTTTGTTTATAGAAACAACTTGAAGCCTGGGATGCTGCTATCTTTCTCCACAAAAAAATTTTGTATTTGATTTTTCCAAGCACCTATGAATAGCAGCAATCCAATGTCAAAGAATAAGGTATTCTAAGGCAGAATAGCAGATCTTCCATTAGGGTCTATTTCTGATGCACTTGCTGCTAAGATGTAGCCCTAGCAGTTTAAGTCCTAACCCAAAGCCAAGGGAAAGAGGCAGCATCCCTTAGCAGGTTCACACCTTTTTACCCCTGAAAAGTTGTCTAAGGCCCTGCTTAAATTCTCAGCCTCTTAGCTATTACCTTAGAATTGGCAATGGAATCAGGGAAATGTCATTTCCCCCAGCCTTATTTCCTTATTATCTGCAGGTTCCCTGGGCAACTTCATCCATTCCCAGGGCCTCAACTAGGAACTTAAGTGAATGACCTCCAAGCTGTATCTTTAACCTTGACCTTTCTTCTGAGTTATATTTCCAAACTGAACATTTCCCAACAGATGCTGAAGGCAATGCGAACCTACCATAACTGCTGCCAAGCTTTAATGTCCCCTCCATCAAACCAGCTTTTCCTTATGTATTTCCTATATCAGTTAATAATATCACCATCTTCAATAAATGTCTATGTGCTGGACACACTGTGCTAGGCCTTAAGAATATAAGGGTGAATAAGATAGTAGTTCTGGCCAAAATCCAGTTTACCATCTCTCAGGGGAACAGCATTTAACAAATCATTATTTAGTTACAATCACGGGGAAAAGAAGTTATGAGAATATACAATGGAGGACAGGAACTAGAGGTATCAAGGAAAGCCTTCTTGAAGAGCTGACATTTGAAGTGAGCTTTGAAGGAGTAGAAATTAATAAGATGTCTGTTAAGTGTTTGGCAGGGGGCAGGGATAAACAATTCCAAGCAGGAGAAACTGCATAACAATAATTACTATTATATCTTCACTTACTCTGTGATAGGCACTCTGCTAGGTGCTTTACACATGCTTTATCTTACTGAAACGCCCATAACCCTAGGAAGTACATGCTATTTTTTTTTTCTTTTTGAGACAGAGCCTCACTCTTCTGCCCAGGCTGGAGTGCAGTGGCATAATCTCGGCTCATTGCAAACTCCACCTCCTGGATTCAAGTGATTCTCCTGCCTTAGCCTCCTGAGTAGCTAGAACTACAGGCATGCGCCACCATGCCCAGCTAATATTTTGTATTTTTAGTAGAGACGGGGTTTCACCATGTTGGCCAGGCTGGTATTGAACTCCTGACCTCAAGCAATCCGCCCACCTCAGCCTCCCAAAGTGCTGGGATTACAGGTGTAAGCCACCATGCCTGGCCAGTACATGCTATTTTTATCCCAACTACACACTTGAGAAAAGGAGTCACAGTGAGGTAAAATGACTTGCCCAAGGTCACTGAGCTAGTAAATTGGGGAGGAGCTGGGGTTTTAGTTCAGGCTTGTTTGAGTCTTCACAGTCTGTAGCCTTAAGTCTTATAATAAAATCCCCCACCCCCCACATAATAACACAGGCTCCAGACTTATTAAACTGTTTTCCTAACATATCTGTTTTTTGCTTCTGAGTTTCCTCTGCTTAGTATATCCTTTCTCCCAAAGTCTTATTCATCCTTCTCCAGGTTCTACACATCATCTTCTCTAGAAGGTCTTTCCTGATCCTCTCAATAGAAACTAAACCCCTCTTTGTACTATATTCCGCACATGGCATCCATTTGTGCCTGTGTGCTTCCTCAGGTAACTTTTATATTCTGTCAGTAACACTTCTGTTTCCCCCAACAAATTCAATATTTCTTGGGGAGAAGAACCCTATCTTACTGACCTTTCTTTGCCACAGTGCCAGGCATAGTGCCTGACATATAGTAGGCACTAAGTACCTACTGAACAAATTAGGAAAATAGCCAAAAATCCTGGTAAGTACCTTTGACTAGATCAAATTAACTTATTTAAACTGTAGTTTCTACTCTCAAAACTCACACTTATTTTAGAAAAATGTGTTCGACAGAAGAATTGGGAGAGAAGGAGAGAAATCAAGAGAAGAAACAAGGAAAGCCCAAGAGCATCTCTGGAGAAGGTTTCTGGATGCAAACATCACAGAATCAACAGAAGTGGGAAGCCAGGAGTCTTGAGCATGGAGCCTGTTCTGACCAGATGTCTTCACCCTTTGGACTACATTGTCTATCTTCTGTTCGCTCCTCCCTATCCGCTCTCTACCCTGTCATGGGCCCCAGGAGGCTACCCTGGGTGCCCTCAGGCTTCTGGCCAATAGTAGGCACTGGCAGCAGATGGGAAGGGAGAAGAGTGAGGTCAGTATTTGTTCCCCTGACTCCTGCACTATAAGGCTGTCTTTTCTCAGGTCTCAGTCACTGGCCTTCTCCACATACCTCCTCTGTCTTGAGATCTACTGACCCTTCCCTCATCTCTTCAGGCCAAATGGGTAACAGAACCAATCACCAGTATTATCCTTTGTGGTTTCCCTACACTCTGCCCACACTATTGTAAACAGTCACTTGCTCAGTGACCTTGAGCAAGTCATTTTACCTCACTTATAAAGTGTCCTCCAATTATTCCAGTTTGAGTGTGACATCTGTTTTCTGCTGGGACCCTGGCTTATATATTGGCCTATTAGCCTCAAATGCCTCATGGAAGCAAGGCAGCGGAAAGGTTAGACACAGTGCTGAGAATAGCATGAGAAGAACTGATAAGAATACTCAATTGGAAGGAAAAAGAGAAGGAATAGGCACAAGAAGGCAAAGGGGACAAAAATGGAGGAACCACAATTCTGATTATGACTTTTTCCAGGTATAGGGAAACTCAAAAACCCTAAATCTAAGCTGGAAATTCTCTCTCTCTCTCTTTTTTTTTTTTTTTTTTTTAAGACAGTCTCACTCTGTAGCCCAAGCTGGAGTGCAGTGGCATGATCTTGGCTCACTGCAACCTCCGCCTCCAGGCTCAAGAGTGATTCTCGTCCCTCAGCCTCCCGAGTAGCTGGGACTACAGGCGTGTGCCACCACGCCTGGCTAATTTTTTGTATTTTAGTAGAGACGAGGTTGCCCGGGTAGTCTTGAACTCCTGAGCTGAGGCGATCCACCGTCCTCAGCCTCCCAAAGTGCTGGGATTAAAGGTGTGAGCCACTGTGCCCACCTTGAAAATTGTCTCTTTATCCTTGTTTGGGTATCGTATCAACTGAGTGTTAGAGATTTCCTCAAAATAGTCAATTCTAAAATAAATATAATACCTGACATCACTGGAGCAAGCTTTAAGCACCACACTAATCATGGTGGTGACTGTTTGTAGAGAACAACAACAACAGCAACAAAAAAATCAGAAGCTTCCCTGTTTTCTTTAAATCTTGCAGATATGCCTCATCTGTACTTGGTGCTATAGCATCCTCAAAGCTCCCATTTTTTACAACCTGCTCTTTTATTCTCTGCACACTGTTTAATGATGTCCCACCTCCACTGGGATACACAATCAGAGCTTTTAGAACAGAGGGTCTGTAGCCTTCTTTTAAGACATGTGAAAGAACCGTTTTAACAAAATAGCTGCCTTTTCCTTCAACTTGTTTCTGGTTTACCAATTGCATACTTGCAGTAGAAATCTACTTCTGCCTTCTGTCTACTGCCAAAGCAACTGAAAAGGCCTTTATGTATAGCTGAAAAAAGTACCGTAATTTGATAGTCATCTTCTTTTTTCCTGTTCTAATTATTATTTTAACGGGCTTCTTCTTATTTTAATAGTTTTTTTAATAAGGAAATCTTACTTACAAATTTTAATTAGCTTACTGAATATTCACTGCTTTGGAATAAGTAGTTTAATGAGTAAAGAGACCTCAGACTACTAACTAGCCTAGAGTCTCTAAAGTAGCTTAGCGGGAAAATGATGCAGCCCTAGTGATATAAGCCAAGGTCTGTGCCTCACAAACCAGTACTCTGCAGCCTGGGCCCTGGGGATGAATGAATCACACTGCCTCTTGCAAGAAAAAAAGTAAGACTTCAGTTTCTCCCCTTTTATTAAGAATATCTGTGTAAAAATCCCCAAGTCCCCTACTCACTAAGGCTTGTGACCCTTGCCAAATCACTTAACTTCTCTGAACTTCAGTTTCCTCATCTGTATGAGTTAGATTGTGATGTTATTTACATTAGACTATTATAAAAGCAGGTCTTATTTGCCACTTTAAGAGCTCTAAAATATGTTGAATGAATAAATACCATTTCTGGTTCTCATTTTTGTTTTTAAATCAATACTTTCTTTACAGTATATTTCAATTACAGTAGAAATGAAGAGTAAGTTAACATTTTTCATTCTAAAAACACCTAGGAGAGAAAATACAGCCAGTTACTCAAATTCAAAATTGGAATTAGGAGAACAATAAGTTTTTTATGGCTTAGTAACTTGAATAATCAATGTAAATTAGCTCTATTCCAAAAAGTAAAAGTATATTAATATCTGCTCTACTAATTAAGAGTAAGTGACAATTTAAGTATGATTCTCAGTGCATATAACATGTGAAATAGTTTCTTCTTTTGTCAATTTTCAGGGTGTTAGGTAAAAGGGAAACTCCCTTTTGCTTACTTAATCAAAGCAAGTCAAGAAATCAGAAATTTCAAATTCTGGTTTAGCAAATCTCTTTCTCACACATCCTACATCCAACCTATCAGGAAACCCTGCACCTTCACAATTTATCCAGAACCCAGTCACATCTCATCATTTCTATCACAAATACTCACTTGAGTGGACACTCAAGTGTACCCCAACTGATATCTCTGCTTTCCCTTGCCTCCCAGGGTCTAATATCAGTACAGCTGTCATGGTGATCCTATGAAACTTAAGTCAGATCCATGTCACTCCTCAGTTTCCCATCTCACAGTGAAAGCCCAGGTCATCACCATGGCCTAGAAGGCCCATGAACCATTTATTTGGTCCCCAGCATCTTTAACTTCATCTCCTACTACTTGCTCCCTTGCTCAGGGCACTTCTACCTCAGGGCCTCCGTACTTGCTGTTCCCTCTGCTAGAATGTTCCTCACTGATTATCCACATGACTTGTCCTTCATCTCCTTCTATCTAACCAAAAGATACTTCCTCAGGAGGGGCTTTCTTTACCACCCTATTAAAAATTGCATCCTCTAACCCCTTCCTTCCTTCATTTGTCAAGAGCAACTATCACTTTGTAACTGACTGTCTTATTTACTTATCTGTATACTCCCACAAAAATGTAAGTTCCATGAGGGCAGGCTTGTTTTTGTTAGTAAGTAAACTTTTTAGTCAAATAAAAATATACAAAAAAGGGCCACACATCATAAGTATAGAGTTCAATGAATTTTCATAAAGTGAACATACCCATGGAACTACCACTTAGATCAAGAAATGTTTCTTCCTCCTTCCAATCACCATTCCCCCAAAGATAACTATTAATCTGATTTCTAACCCCCAAGGTTAATTTCACTTGTTTTTCTATTTTTTATGAATGAAATCAAGTTTGTTTTCCCATTTTTTGTAAATGAAATCAAGCGCTTCTTTTACTTCGCATTATGTAGTTACATATAGTTATAGTTCATTCATTCTCATTGTTATATAACATTCCAAATATACATAAATATACCACACTGGTTTACCTATTTTCCTATTGATGGACGTTTGCATTGTTTCTAGTTTTGGCTATTATGAGTATTGTTACTAAGGATATTCCTATACATATCTTTTGGTGAGTATGTGTACACATTTCTATCAGGTAGGACACGGGTCTGTCTGGTTAAGTTCACTGATGTCTCTTTCATCCCTAGCACAGTATTTGGCACATAATCAGCATTATTCAATAAATATTTGTTAAATGAATGGAAACAGTCTTTTTAAATTCTGTTATTTAGATTTAATAACTGACATGAGACTTCCTTGCCTTATATATGCAGGTTTGTAATGCATAATAATTAAATTAATCTCTGTAAACCTGCCACTAAAATTAAGAAAGACTATTAGTAACACTGAAACTCCTTGATTGTTCCTTCTTGATCCCATCTCATTGGATTCTTTTTTTTTTTGAGATGGAGTTTTGCTCTTGTTGCCCAGGCTGGAGTGCAATGGCACGATCTCGGCTCACCCCACAACTTCCACCTCCTGGATTCAAGCGATTCTCCTGCCTCAGCCTCCTGAATAGGTGGGATTACATGCATGCGCTACCACACCCGGCTACTTTTTGTATTTTTAGTAGAGACGGGGTTTCTCCATGTTGGTCAGGCTGATCTCAAACTCCTGGCCTCCCAAAGTGCTGGGATTACAGGCGTGAGCCACCACACCCGGCCCGTTTTTAATTTTATCATTGCCTTTCTTTCCTTTATGTTTAACCATATATATGTCTCCCCTGGCAATATGCTGTTTAGCTTGCTTGGTTTTAAACTTCCTAAAAATGTTATGTTACATGTATTCTCCAATTTACATTTTTCACTCAACATGAATTGATATATGTAGATCATTCTTTTTCCATTACTGAATAGTGCTCCATTGTGGGATTATAACACAGCGTATTTACCCATTTCTTCAGTCCGTGGACAAATGGTTTGTTTCAAATTTTTTGCCATTTCAAACAATGTTACTATGAATGTCCTTACCAGTGTTTCCTGAAATACAGACAAGAGGTATTCTAGAAATTGTGGGTTGAATGGTATATGCATGTTCAAATTTACAAAATAATGTCAGAAGTTTTCCAAAGTGGCTATATCAATTTACATCCCTACTACCAATATAAGGGCTCCTACTGCTACACATTCTTGGTAGCAGAATGTGCCAATCTAGGAAATGTAAGTTATTCTACTGCAATTTTTAAATCATATTTTTGATTCCTAATAAGAATGAGGATCTTTTCATACAATTGACCATTTCTATTTTTTCTTCCATGAAATCTTTGTTTGACTCTCTTGCCTATTTTTGAAATAGGTTATTTGTCTTTTCTTATTAATTTATAAGAGTTCCCTATATATTTTGGATTTTAATCCTCTGTTGCTTATACACTTGTAAATATCTTCTTGCAGTGTGTGGACTGTTTCTACAGTTTAGAAAATATTTTATTTGAAAATAATTTCAAATGTGAAAAAAGCTGCAACAATAAAAATAGCATAAAGAATATTTGTATATGCCCCTCCCCTATTATTAACATTTTTCCCCATTTGTTTTATCTTTGTGGGCACTCATGCTCTGTGTGTATGTATGTGTGTTTATATACACACATATACATGCAAACACACATTTTTTTTTTTTTCCTGAACATTTGAGGCTAAGTTATACACATCATGGTCCTTTACCCGTAAGTCAGTCAGTGTGTATTTCCTAAGTCTAGAGAGATTCTCTCACATAACCATAGTACAATTATCAATTACAATTGATTTCAGTAAATTTAACCCAACAATATCTTTTATGGTATGGTTTTCCCTTAGTACAGAATCCAATCTAGGGTAAAGTATTGCAATTACTTGTCATATCTCTTTAGCTTCTTTTAATCTAGAACATTTCCCTGGCCTTTCTTGGACATTTTTAAAGAATAATGCTCCCTCTCCACTTTTGTCCTCAATAGAACATTCCTCATTTGGGATTTGGCTGGTGTTGTCTTGTGATTAGACTCAGGTTATGTTCTTGGATGAAATACTACACCCAATGTCCATCTGCTCCTCCTTGGTGGTGTTGATTCCAATCACTTGGTCAAGTTTTTGTTCCATTTCTCCACTCTGCTATTACTTTTTTTAAAATCTCTTGTAACTTTAAATGGTCTATGGAGAGACATTTTAAGACCATGTTCTTCATCTAAATTTTCCTCTAGATTTAATATCTATTGATAATTATATCTGATCCAATCTTTACTGAATAGTTGTATCATGTTGATGTTTTCAGTCTTTATTAAGTACTTTGATAAACAAAAGTCCTACCATTGAATCTATCAGTCTTTTGTTCCTTACACATTTTATGTCCTGTTTAAGGAATTCTAGCCTGCCCTCACAGCACTAAAGATAGATTGCCTTACATTTCTTCTGAAGTTTCCCTATTATTATAAGCAGTTGCAGTAAATAATTAATCACAGTTTCATATATTCTAAATCTAGTAAAAATAGTGTTATTCCAGTTGCCTGTTTTCAGGGGGCTTCAATATTTTTAAAGTTGGTTTTCTCTACGAACAATTTCTGGATTCTAAATTTAATTGTATTTCAGTATGATTTACATTTTAAACAATATTTTTTCTCTTTTGAAAGTAGTTAGCCAGGTGCCGTGGTTCATGCCTGTAATCCCAGCACTTTGGGAGGCTGGGGCTGGAGGATCACTTGAGGCCAGGAGTTCGAGACCAGCTTGGACAACAAGGTGAAACCCTGTCTGTACAAAAAATTAAAAAATTAGCTGGGTGTGGTGGCGTGCCTGTAGTCCTAGTTACTCAGGAGGCTGAGGCAGGAGGATTGCTTGAGCCCAGGAGTTCAAAGTTACAGTGAGCTGTGATAACATACCCCTGCACTCCAGCCTGTGTGACAAAGCGAGACCCTGTCTTAAAAAAAGCAAAAGCAAAAGCAGTTGACCTGTCAGGCCTGGAACAGAAATTCTTTGCTTTCACTTTTTAAAAACTTAAACAAAAGGCCATTAATTTATAAGCATAACTTATTTCTGAAATTCTGTGTTTGAAAGGCTGACCTGGAAGAAACAAGGTCAGAAAGTTTGCTTTTTAGACAGAGTAATAGAGCTATATCTATATTATTTCTACCTCTGTACCTTTTCCTCAGCAACTGCTAAAAAAAATTCAAAACATAATAAAGCTATTTTTCCATAGAAAACAAGTGAAATAAATTTAATAATTAACTGTTTTTAAAAAAACACACTGGTAAGTGGGTTCCTAGCCTATTTCAGAAGTTAAAAACTCCCCAGTTCAGAACAGCCAGAAGGAAACCTTTTTATCACTTACTCCACAAGTGTGTATTGAGCACACTCTACACTACACACAGTGTGAAGTACTACAGCTAATGAAAACTCCAGATTCTATTGTTTTTGAAATAGATGATATTAATCTGTGTTATTCTCTAATGGTGCATATATTATAGAAGTGTTTTTAAAAAAAGAGTGGAAGCAAGAAAATGCCTTAAACTCATCCACAAACATTCAAATTCTAAGTCAGAGAGTGGTTGTGAGAACAGGAAAACCAGACATGGCATCATCATCTGGTGTTCGGCAGGAACCTAATCCTTTCACTAATGTTCAGGGAAAAGGAACTCACCATAAAATCCTACTTGAAACGATTTTTCTTTTAATTTTGTCTTCTCTGGCTAACCCAGCATATCATATTATTCCTCCATATTTCATACGGAAGTGAGTAACCCAGTTAGTAATGTTTTATATAATATGTCTATGTAAGCTGGTAATCCAAATCAATTATATTCCATTTCTAACTGCATAAAAAGAAATCAAGATATACCATTTCATAAGAGAAATGACAATAAACCTTGAATGAAACCTTAGTTATGAATCAAAGTTTGCTCTTGAGTTTCTACAGAAAATAATGCCAAAAGAGGAGCTGGAAATCATCTTACACCCAGGCCCTATTCCCTTAAATAACAATGACTTCATACACTGATATGAGACCCTCATTGGAACTTGAAATGGATCTTTAGTATCTTGAACTTTATCTACAGCACGAGTATTTATTTAGAAACTACTTTTAAAAATGGTTTCATGTGACCCCTAGTGAACACTGAAATTTTTGACAAGAGTCAGCTTTTCCTTAAGTTTCACTACAAAAACTGGTTGGTAAACTACTGCTTTTGCATGCTATAAAGAAATGCTCTTCAAATGTCAATCTATTAAAATAATATGAACATTTAAATAAAATTGTATTTTAGAGGTAATGCTAATATGATATATTTATGTTCTAAAGAGGTATACTTGTTTGTTAATTTATTTGTTTCCAATCCTCAGTCCAAATACCAGTCTATTTGACTAAAACTAAATGTATTTTTGTTAGAAGATGACGACAACTAACTTCAGGGTCAGAAATTATTACAAATAACCATCTTTTTTAAAACCCCAAAACCAGAAACCCTGAAAGCATGAATTTAATTTTTGTGTTTAATGGGTAATAAGGAAGCAAAGAAATCCTTGGGACTCAAACACTGTAGTATGTTACCAAGAAAGGGCCTGGTGAATTCCTCAAAGCTTTCACCAAAGAGTTATATTAAATTTCCTTTTGGCAACAAATAAATTGGTTTCTTGGTGGTAGAAGCTTAGGTCAGTCATCTAAATCAGGGAAACCAGCAATACATGTCATTTACTGGAGAGTCACTTAAGTGTAAACTGCGTCTCTCCCCATGGCATGTTTATGTCCTCTCTAGAGAAGATTTACACTGGGGAATGGGGGTGGTGGTGGTCTTGATTCCTCACCACTTACAGTCTTTAAAAATTATCTAAGGTTTAAAATCTTGCCTAACACTGTGGAAATATCTACATTTTCCTTATATCTTTTTTGATGATAGAACATTTGGATATGAAATTTGATAATAATGCCCTGAGGAAGGAATGGGATTCCTGTCTCCACAGGGAACAAGACAGACCCATGGGTCCTTTCTCACCTGTGACACTGTGATGCTGCATTTCTTGGCCAGCTCCTCTTTGGCTTCTTCACTGGGGTAGGGGTTGCTGAGGTGTGAGTAAAAATATTCATTCAAGATTTCTGTGGCCTGTTTACTGAAGTTACGCCTTTTCCGTCTATGACAAGAGTGAAAGAAAATAATTGCAGTTACAATCAGCATTAACCTAAGAAGGATGGGTTAATTAGGATGATACCAAAAAAGTAGATTTCTCTTTTTAAACATCCTTAAGGTCTAATTTATTTTTGTGATATTATAAGTTATGTTCTAGACATCCTCCAAAGCATTATCCAACTCCTTTTAAGATGTAGGATCACTGAGAAAAATACCAGACTATGAAGCACAATTAATTGTGCTTCATTCTTTGAAGACCTAATATTTTAGATATTCAATGAAGATCCAGTGAAAACAAACAAGGTCTATCAGAGAGCTTACAGGGAAGAGGACTGGGCAGAGGAAGAGTTCTGAAACAGAAATATCTTGTCTAAAGGGTTAGAGCAGGTTGGGGCACTGTAAAAGACAGGGAATGTGTGAGATGAATCTAGAAGGATGGGCAGGAGGCAGATTATAGAAGCTCAGTGGAGCTGTAAGAATTTTTGGATTTTATGCTGAGTGCAATAGGAAACTATTAAAGGTTTTAAGTTTCATGTTTTTAAAAGATCATTCTGACTGCTGAGAATAGGTGGAGAAGGGCATGAAAGGAACTGCAAAGCCCATTTTAGATGATTGCACTGGTCAAAATGAAGATGATAGTAACTTGGCACAAGGTGAGAGCAATGAAAATAAGATTCAAGATCTACTTGAAAGGCAAAAGCAATAGGACCTGATGATGTATTGAATGGGAGCAGTGAGTGAGGGAGATAGAGAAGGAAGTTTAGGAAAAAAAAATACATCGGAAAGGATTTCTAGGTTTTTCTGCTTAAGCAACTTCATGGACTGAGGTATGATTTCCTTCACTAGGCAAAGAGGAGAGAACAAAAATTTTTCTTTTGTTTTTGTTGGGAAGGGGTAACAGACTTTCAAAAGATCAAGCATTTATTAACAACATATTTCAAGTAGCAAAGATGTCATTTATATTTGGGTTTTCTTATTAAGATTTTAAAGAATTCCAGCCTGAAAATTATCATTTGTCAGAATTCACTTTCAATTAAGTACTCTAGTAATTAGAAAATACCTTCCCCAGATAATTTTCTCAATACTTTTTTCCAAATAATCTTAATTCTTCTCAATTGTGATATCCCACAGTCAGAAAACACAGAGTCAGTAGGCTGTTGTATAGGTATGCACTCTATGAGATTCTTCTAGTCAAAATGGTGTCACTCACATGGCAGGTTAAGTATGTGATCTACATTTCAACATTAAAGGAGAGTCAAGGGAGCAAGAAATCTAGGTCTGATCAAAACAACTCAGGTTTTAGTCCTGAAATGTCTTAATTTCAATAATTTTAGGAGGGTTAAACTATTGTTTTCTAGAGGATGAAGATGAGATTCAAGATCTATTTGGGGATTAAAATCAACAGGATTTGATGATGAACTGGATGGGAAGGTGGTAAGGGAAGACAGGGAAGGAATGGAATGAAGACAAATACACCAAAAAGAAGAACAGTTAGCATTTTTGCAGGAGTCATGTGTTGCTTGAAAAGAAAGACAAGGTCCCGAGGTGAGAGCACATTGAAGAGGTACACTCTGATGAGTAAGTGCATGGGTCAGGACTAGACTAGATACTGAAAATGTCAAATTTATGGGCATTATCTGGCCCATAGACATTATTTGTTGAGACCGCACAGTAATTACCTGCTCATAAAAATCTAGGTTTCTGACTTCTTATGAAAAATTGGGATGCCAACCATACTGGGCCCACGTTCTCAGAAGGCAGCTCTAGGCTAAAGCTGAGTGATAGCTGCCCCCTTAGATATGCATCTGCCTGCTCCAACCCTCCTTGTCCCTCCCTGTATCCCTGATCCAGCCACTCCACTCAATTCCACTATATGTAAGCATGTGAGTCTGTGACTCCTAGTATAAAACATGAGCCCAGGAGCAAGGCCCAGGGCAGATGGGAATAGATGACACAAGTGCATTTCTTTGGGAAACAGGGACGCGTGAAAGGAGGATCAAAAAGAAATACATCTAGAAAAGCAAAGAGAAGTTTGGCTCACATCACTTTTGCCCAGGGGTGGTTTTTAACAAACATCAAAACACCTCAGAGAACAAACAGAATAGCTCACCGGACATTCTGGCTGTGTCCAAGCTACAGCACTTCTACAGGAAGAGGAGACAGACCTACACAAATTTATTCTTAAATGTTTTGCATTGGTGCATGCTTCGTCGTCTTGTCCAATTATGAAGCAAACATGAGCATGGGAAGTCAGAGTGAGCAAGGGAATCATATATCTGACTGAGCATGTTTGCCTAGAGCAGAGCCCCTTGCCTTTTCAGTGCAGAGGGCTTGCTGGGAGGCACTACAAGAATAGATGGAACCAAAGCTCAGTATTTGCATTCACTTGAAGGCACAGGAGAGAACTTGGTCTTATACGTTATTTATTTTTTAGAAAACATCCTGTAGAAAATGCCCATTAAGCATTTCCCCTCAGTTTCACTCCCCCAGGGTTCACCACACTCTAAATGGCTATGCCTCAGGCCAGCATGCAGTGGCACACCAGTCCAGGCCTGTGTTCCATCAGCATCACAACATTACTAACAGCAATCTCTATGGGAGAAGAGACTCTGCTCCAAGCTCTGCCACTCTCTCATTCTGGCCCTGCTCACTTTAGGCTGTTAATATACTTTCTCTTCATGGAAGAAAAATATATCATTTAGGTGTATACATTATGAATGCAGTTATTTAAAAAATAAGCATGCATGTTGACAAGAATGGGAAAGTATCAGCAGAAATAAGGATAGCAATTATGTTAGAAAATATTTCTTTCTATCAGACATGTTTTACTATCTTTGTTACATAATGCTTTTTATTAAAATGCTCGAATTTGGCAAATAATTTTAAAATGTTTTTTGTCTTCTGATGCTACCTCTCTAACCCTGACTTGAGCTGTTACAAAGTATTAAGTGGAATTATTCATTCATCTGGCCAATCAATAAATTATTTTTGGTAGCCTCTAACATGTAAGTCATTTGCTAGAATTGTGGGGAATGCAAATGTGTAAGTCTTGGCTGCTGCTTTCAATGACACTGTGGCTTACTAAGGGAGAGAAGAAATGTTCATGAAAAACTACAAGAAAAGGGAGCCTACATGACGTTCGGTCTGAATAGTTGTGTAAACATAGTATAAGTGTTCAAGGGAAGGAAGGGCTAGTCCAGTGGGGTGATTAAGGTGGATTTTCTGAAAAGTGAGCATTTAGACCAGACCCGGAACGATGAGCAAGATCTTAGTAGATCCAACAAGTACAAGCACTGGTCCCATGCCGGGCTGCATTCCAGATACCCTCACAGATGATGACTCATTCCTGGTAACCAGCTTAGAGAGACAGTTTGTTGTGGGAGCCAGGGAAGTAAGTGATTAGACTTAGGAAAAGAAGGAATTCTAAGCAGTAGAAACATAATTCCACGAAGCATTTCATTTTTGGAAGAAACACAGGAAAGAGCAATTCAGTGATATATAAATAAGAACACTGAAAATGTTCAAACTCTGATCTAATAATTCCATTTCTAAGAATTGATCCTTAGGAAATAATCCTAAAGACCAAAAAGGTTCAATCAATGAAGATTTTCATTAAAATGTTAGTTTGAATAAAAATCTATCTAAAATAGTACCCTCTCCATTTTCTCTCCCCTTGACTTGCTTTATTTTTCTGCATACCACTTATCACCCTATTATATTTCATTACATTATTAAATAGAGTGTTATGGTATATTTGTTCAGCTGTTTACTGTCTGTTTCCTCAAGTAGAATATAAGCTCAATTGGGGCAAGCATATTAACCTGTCTTGCTTACCAATATATCCTCAGTACCAATAAATATTTGTGGAAGGAAGGAAGAAAGGAAGAAATTATATGAAAATTAATAGTTGGCTGGGCTTGGTGGCTCCTGCCTATAATCCCAGCACTTTGGGAGGCAGGATAGCTTGAGTTCAGGAGTTCCAGACCAGGCTGGGCAATATGGTGAAACACCATCTCTACAAAAAATACAAAAATTATCTGAGCATGGCGGCAAATGCCTCCCAGCTACTCGGGAGGCAGAAGCAGGAAGATCACTTGAGCTTGGGAGGTCGAGGCTGCAGTGAGCCATGATAGCATCATTTACTGCACTCCAGCCTGGGTGACAGAATGAGACCTTCTCTCAAAAAAAAAGAAAAAGAAAAATTAATGGAGACAAATTAAATGCTCAAAAATAAGGGAATGCTAAGGACATTATTTATTTTATATCCATTTGGTAACTTCAGTTGTTAAAATGCTATTTATAATTAGAGCTTATACTACATGAAAATGTTTATGTATTCATGGTAAATTTTTTAAAAAGCAGACCAAACTATGCATATTGACCCATCACAGAAATATTTCTTTTAAAAAGCCCCCAAACAAACAAAAAGAGAGAGAATATTGTAAAACATTTATAGTGATTTTTACTTTAGGTAATAAAAATGAGGTTAACTTTTATCCTTCATCCTTTTATTCCATATATTTTCCAAACTTTCCATAGTGAGCTTGGCATTTTTTAAATAGAAAAAAGAATAATAAAATCTTCACAACAACAAAGAAGTAATGCAGACACGGACAGGCCTTAAATGTCAGGTTAAGGAGTGTATATGTGAAGTATGCATATATCCAGCATTGGAAAGCTACCGTGGTTTTCAAGCAAAGTCATCATGGTAGCACGGTGATGTTATCATGGTAGCACGGTGGTGTTATCATGGTAGCACGGTGATGTTATCATGGTAGCACGGTGATGTTATCATGGTAGCACGGTGATGTTATCATGGTAGCACGGTGATGTTATCATGGTAGCACGGTGATGTTATCATGGTAGCACGGTGATGTTATCATGGTAGCACGGTGATGTTATCATGGTAGCACGGTGGTGTTATAGAAACAGACAAGGGATACGGAGGAGGGCTGGAGGGCAGTGGGGCTGGAAACAGGGAGACTAGTGGGTACTGTGCTAGCCCATGTACAAGAGGATGGGCAGGAACTGAGACAAAAATAAAGAGCTAAAATGAAAAGCACTGAAAATGCTCCACACACTTTGTTTTCCAGTTGAGAAGCTATCTTAGTTATTTCCTTTAATATTGTGAGATTTGGATGATAATTATCACCTCTGTCAGACTCCATGGGAGAAGAAAGAAAAACAAAATAGAAACTCTTTTCCAAAGCTGCAGATTGATCATAAGCTTTAGCAATACCCCAAAAGGCATCCCTACAGAGGCAGCGTACACTGGACGTTGACAATTCTGTTCTGTCACTCAGTAGGTCACCACAGACAATTTATTACCATATACAATATATTACCTAACTCCTGTGAAACTTGGGGAAAGCTTCAGATAAAGGGAAATTTTCATCCTTACAGGAAAAATGATAGGCTTTCTTTCTTGATTTGGAAATACAGATTCTGGAGTTTTGTGGTAACTGCTATTAACTGAAATGCCACTTCCTTCTTAGGAGTATCAATATCTCCAAGTATTTTCCCATACTATGCACAAGCAGTGTAACATTAAGAAATTCTTAGAAAATACTCCTTGTTAAAATAGTTATATGCAAAAACTATCCTTAAAAATACCTTTTAGCATCAGAATGGAAAGGCTACATATTCCTAAAGTCATTAGCAGAGACACTAATCCTATTAATTTCCTGAGTCACTAAACTGGCAGTTAACCCACATTACCATTCCCAGACAGGAAAGCTTGACAGCACAGGAACCATGAGTTGAATTACCTGTCCATTGTACAAAAGACTCATATGGCCAAAAGAATCTAAGACCAACTGGTCAGTTTTACAGAAAATAATATACAAGGAGTGAAAGACAGGGGAAAGCCATGCAACAGATTTATGGCTTCACATACCTGGCATCAAGGAACCTTGATCTTAAAATCATAACTGCTTCACAAGTGCTTTGTTTGAGCTGCATCTGAATGGAACTAAATTTTCGATGGATGATGCCCACCATTCTTTCAATCTCTTTTGGAGAAATGGGACGTGTTCTACTCTGTTCTCGGAGAAGGTTCATCACATGTGTAGTAAATTCATTACATGCCTGCAGTGGGGAAAAAAAAAATCACTCCTTTGGAAACTGATATTTTATACTATCACACGAAGACATTCACTCATCTGAATTTACACCTCATTTGCAATCACCAATAGCATTATACAGTGTGTAGGGTAAAATGAAAACTAAGACACTTGTAAAACGCTAGTAGTAGTAGTTAAAGCAGCAAGAATTCTGAAACTGTGCGTGGTCAGACGTGCAAGGGAGACAGCATTCAATTACTCTTCCCACCCACCCCTGTCCAGTTCCAAAATGATGTTTTCCCATCCGAGGATGCTCCCTACCAATTCCAATATACAAGTAAAAATATATGTTAATTGGTAATACTAAGTACCACCTATTTTCTCTGGAGTTTTACATTTAATCAACAAATGCTTACTGAACAACTACAAAGTTCAAACTCTTGCCAGTGCTGTAAGGAACACAGAAATGAGCAAGATGCAGGCCTGGCCTTTGGTGAGAAAAAATACATAAAAAACTAATTCAGTGCAAAGACTAACAGGAAGATATTAACTTCCAAGGAAGGAATATTCTCATCTGTAGGCTTCATGGATTGAGCTTTAAAGAATAGGTAGCATCTTTGAAAGGTGGATAAAGATGGAAGTCAGGAGGAATTCCAGGTACTAGAAATAACAGTATGTTGCAAGTTCAGAGAATGGCAAATAGGAATACAGATAATATGTAAAGAAGCAAAAGGATTCAGGTTTGAATTAGCACATAAAGGGCCTTGCATGCCAAGCATTCCAGTGACCTATAATAATTTAGCTGTAGTGCAGGCCTTTAGTGGATATAAGCCATCTCTGTAAAGCAGCTTAACTCTTCAAGGGATGTCCAACAGAAAATAAGGATCAGATTTGGGTCTCAAACTTTTTAGTTAACAATCCTCAGGCTGGGCACGGTGGCTCATGCCCATAATCCCAGCAGCATGTTGGGAGGCCGAGGAGGGCGGATCACGAGGTCAGGAAATCGAGACCATCCTGGCTAACACGGTGAAACCTCATCCCTACTAAAATACAAAAAATTAGCCCACCGTGGTGGTGGGCTTCTGTAGTCCCAGCTACTCGGGAGGCTGAGGCAGAAGAATGGCGTGAAGCCAGGAGATGGAGCTTGCAGTGAACCGAGATCACGCCACTGCACTCACTCCAGCCTGGGTGACAGAGAGAGATTCCAAGATTCTGTCTCAAAAAAACCAAACAAACAAAAAAAAAAACAATCCTCAGACATACACACACACACACACACACACACACACACACACACACACTTGTTTCCCCTAATATTCAGAGTCTCACTCTGTCACCCAGGCTGGAGTGCAGTGGTATGATCATAGTTCATTGAAGCCTCAAGCCCCTGGGCTCAAGCAATCCTCCCATCTCAGCGTCCCAAGTAGCTGTGACAACAGGCATGTGCCACCATACCCAGCTAATTTTTATGTATTTATTATTTATTTATTTTTTTTTGGTAGAGAAAGAGTCTCGCTCTGTCGCCCAGGATGAGTGCTGGAGTGCAGTAGTGTGATCTCGGCTCACTGCAGCCTCCGCCTCCCGAGTTCAAGCAATTCTCCTGCCTCAGCCTCCCGAGTAGCTGGGACTACAGGCACACACCGCCATGCCTGGCTAATTTCTTTTGTATTTTAATAGAGATGGGGTTTCACCATGTTGCCCAGGCTGATCTCAAACTCCTGAGTTCAGACAATCCACCCGCCTCAGCCTCCCAAAGTGCTAGGATTACAGGCGTGAGCCACCGCGCCTGGCCCCCAGCTAATTTTTAAATCTTTTTTAGAGTCAGGGTCTTGCTATGTTGCCCAGACTTGTCTCAAACTCTTGGCCTAAAGAGATCCTCCCACCTCAGCCTCCTGAGCTGCTAGGATTACAGGTGTGTGCCACTGCATCCAACTTCATCTATATTCTCTTTGATTTATAAATCTGTATAACTGGGCCTACACTGAAATCCAGTACTGCCCTGGTAAATAAAGCATCAGTTTATACTCCTGAAGAAAAAGAGTCTCTTCTGGCATTTTTCTTAAAAATGTAGGATGGGAAATTCTGCATCTACGGCACGGGTGTCCCTGATAGAGTGAGCAGACAGAACAATCACTGATCAATGCAAGAAGCATTTGGAAGTTATAATAATGTCCACTTCCCTAGAGATATTCCGAACATTGCTCACATATAGCACATGACAGTTTTTCTAACTGCTCATTAGAGGACTAACCTTTCCTGTACCCTGTGTACTTCACTTACTCTAAACTTTTACAGAGGTTTCCATAAATATTTCTAAGGTAAGGTAAAATGAGTCTTATGTAAAGTTTTTTCAAAAATATGTTTTAAGCCATAAGAAATATTAAATTCCTTGTCAGTGGCGACACTATATTATACTTATGGGATCCTTCAGTGTAGAATTATGCAATATACATACCTAATAAACATCTACAGATTGGTGGGCCTTTTAATACTACAATTCAAGAGTGAGAGTTATGTTGGTTAATAGCCATAAATTCATTATCCCTGAATCATAAGAGAAGAATTCTTAATCTGCAGTCAATAGATAGGTTTAGAAGGTCAATGACCTCCTGAAATCCTACACAAGTTGTATGCATATTAATAATTCTGATGACAGAATCTGTGAAGTTTTTGTTTTCTTTTCAGATTCTCAGTCTATAATTTTAAAGGGTTAATAATCATTGTCCTAGGATATGACACAGTAAAACATTAAGCAATGTTGTAGACTAAAACCAGAAGTTGAAGGCAGAAACCAAGATTTAAAAAAATAAATTTAAGATCTTCCCCACTATATTATCAATTTATTTTATCTTATTATTTTTTTTTTTTTTTGAGACAAGAGTTTAGCTCTTGTTACCCAGGCTGTGGTGCAATGGCATGATCTTGCCTCACTGCAATCTCTGCCTCCCAAGTTCAAGCGATTCTCCTGCCTCAGCCTCCCAAGTAGCTGGGATTACAGGCGTGTGCCACCATGCCCGGGTAATTTTTTTTGTATTTTTAGTAGAGATGGGGTTTCACCATGTTGGTCAGGCTGGTCTCGAACTCCTGACCTCAAGTGATCTACCTGCCTCAGCCTCCCAAAGTGCTGGGATTATAGGCGTGAGCCTGTAATAAATAGCACCTGGCCTATTATTTTGAGACAGTTTCATTCTGCTGCCCAGGCTGGAGTGCAGTGGCACGATCTTGGTTCACTGCAACCTCCGCCTTCTGAGTTTGAGTGATTCCTGTGCCTCAGCCTTCCGAGTAGCTGGGATTACAGGCGTATGCCACGCGCCCAGCTAATTTTTGTATTTTAGTAGAGACAAGGTTTTACCACATTGGCCAGGCTGGTCTCGAACTCCTGACCTCAAGTGATCCACCCACCTTGGCCTCCCAAAGTGCTGGGATTACAGGCATGAGCCACCATACCTGGCCTATATTATCAATTTAAACGATTTTATGCCAAATTAAAAACAAGTGGTCACCCTACCAATAAATATATGTATATATCTTTTCCTTGAACTTTCCCTAAGGAGATGTTTATATAATTTCCAAGTTATGTAATGTGACCAACTCCACTCTTCAGTTTTCTCATCAGTAAACAAAGATAATTGAACTAGAACTATTCCCAAACTGGGATTAACAAATTCTATAGATCTACAGCTAGTTCCATAGAATGTTAACTAATGGTCCAACAATATGATATGTTTGGGAATTGCTGGGTTAACCAAAATCTTAAAAATTTTTTGTGGGTAAGACTCTTCAGTATTCTTATCCCAATATTTGTAATAAATCGTCAAGGAGAAATAGCATATCCAACTTTTTCCCAAATAAATTTGGCCACAAAATTTCTCTCTAGAGTAATACTGTCCAATAGAAATATATTGTGAGCCACATATTAAATTTTTAAATTCTCAGTAGCCATATTAAAAAATAAAATACAAAGAATTAGGTGAAATTAATCAACAATATGTTTCATTTAACCCAATATATAAAAAATATCCTGGCCTGGACAACATGGCGAAACTCCGTCTCTACCAAAAATATAAAAAATTAGCTGGACATGGTGGCACGCCTGTGGTCCCAGCTACTTGGGAGGCTGAGGTAGGAGGATCACTTGAGCCCAGGAAGCAGAGGCTGCAGTGAGCTGAGATTGTGCCACTGCATCCAGCCTGGGTGACAGAGTGAGAGAAAGAAAAGAAAGAAAATTAAGAAAGAAAGAAAGAAAAAAAACTGTTAATGAGGTATTTCTTTTTTTTTGTACTCTTTGAAATCTAGTGTGTATTTTACATTGACAGCACATCTCAATTCAGACTAGTCACACTTCAAGTGCTCATTAGATACACGTGGCTAGTGGTTGCCATATTCGACAGCACAGCTCTACGGCATCTTGTGGACCAATGTGCTAGGAAAAACTCTTTGGGAAACACTATGCTAGGTAATCTTTGATACATTTTAAAATTTTTCACCACCATACATTCACACAAACACAATAAAAGCCCATTTGACTTAGGGATGTCCTTGATGAAGCAATATAAATTATTCATCTTATTACATATCAACCTTTGAGTATGTCTTTAATGTTGCATGTGTCAAACGGGAAGCACACAAAAAAGCACTTGTATTTGCACATTGAAGGAGGACTGTCTTGAGAAACAGCACTTTTATGGTTAAGTAATGAGCAGAAGTCACTTTTTTCATGGATCATTTTTACTTGAAAACAAATATGATAAACTATGATTATATGGAGTTGGGTATTTGGCAGATGTTCTCTCAGAAATGAAACAAGTAAGCCTTCCATGCCAAGGAAAACAGCTGACAGAATTATGCCAATTAAAAAATTTGAGTTTTCAAGTGAAAATCAGAATTTTGAAAAACTTGCATCCACCATTGTAAGCTTAACAGTTTCCCAGTAGACTTTCTGATGAGTTCAGAGTTGATATCCATAAATATGATATTTTGATATTATATAATGAAATGTGTCAAAATTTGGAAGATATGCATAATTCAGTAAACCTGTACTTTCCAAATTATCAACGCATGATGTTACAAAAGCACACATAGGTACAAGAGCCATTCAAAGTGAAAACCAGACCAGTGATCTTAAACAAACAGAGTACAAAAAGTTAACTGACATGGTTTCAGGCTTCTCATTGCAACATACCTTTACAAAACTATAACTTGTCAAGTTTTGGTGTAATATCAAAAAATAGTATTCACAATTATCTGAAAAGGCTATTAATGTCTTCTCTTTTGCAATGACATATCTGTGTGAGGTCAAATGCTCTTCATATATTTCAACCATATGACAACAGTTGACTGTAGAAGCAGATACAAGACTCAAGCTGACTTCTATCAAGCCCATAGTGAGTTTGCAAAAATGAAAAAGGCCATTCTTCTCACTAAATTTTAAGGTTTTTTGTTTTTAAAAAAAGTTATTTAGGTTAACATATAATAGCTTGTTATTTTTAAATTAATTAGGGCTGGCCATGGTGGCTCATGCCTATAATTCTAGCACTTTGTGGGGGCGAAGTAGGAGTACTGCTTGAGCCCAGGAGTTCAAGACCAGCCTGGGCAACACAGCAAGATCTCATCTCTATAAAACAAATTTAAAAATTAAGCCGGGCATGGTAGCACACACCTGTGGTCCCAGCTACTAGGGGGGTTGGGGCAGGAGGATCACTTGAGCCCAGAAGATCAAGGCTGAAGTCAGCTATGATCATACCACTACACTCTAGCCTGAGTGACAGAGTGAGAATTTGTCTCTAAAATAAAACAAAATAGGCTGGGTGCAGTGGTTCACACCTGTAATCCCAGCCCTTCAAGAGGCCAAGGCAGGAGGATTGTTTGAGCCCAGGAGTACAAGACCAGCCTGGGCAACAGTGAGACCCCATCTCCACAGGAAATTACTAAAAATTAGCTGGGTACAAAGATGCACACCTGTGGTCCCAGCTACTCAGAAGACTGAGGTAGGAGAATCACTTGAGCCCAGGAGGTCGAGGCTGCAGTGAGCCATGTTTGCCCCACTGTACTCCAGCCTGGGCGACACAGCAAAACCCTGTCTCAAAAAATAAATAAAATAATTAGTAAATACTTTAAATTTTTCTAGTTTTAATTTCTATTATAATAAATATTGATAGACATAAGCCACCAACCCAAAAGCTTTTACAGAAGTCTCCAATAATTGTTAAGAGTCTAAGTCCTAAGACTGAAAAGTTTGAAAACTGCTGTACCAGAGTATGGAAGCATTTCTAATGGGCACACGTAACACTGCTAATTCCGACAAACCTAGCTCACTCATTATGGTAACACACATCTATGACAGGGCATATATCTTAATAAATAATTCAAGACTTCTATATGAATGACACCTGAGATATTAGCTTTCTTAGTTTTTGTCTAGCTGGGTTTTAACCTCTCCAGAATGAGTGTTTGTCTATGGATTCTAAAGAGCAGCCAAAGACTTACATGAGAAAAAAGGGTTAAAAGCAAAAAAGTTTCTGCATCTAAAAACTCATAATTTGCCAAAACATTTGCTGACTGTCTCACGACTTATTAAGTGAAGCCATCTATGAATGCAAATACTGATGAGCAATTTGGCAATAGCCCAACATTCACAGAATTCACATAGCTTTTCTTTAAACCAGTAGTTCATACATGATTAATTATAACATCTCATTTATGTAGTGTGCACTTTAGCTCATTACTCTAAGTAAAATTCGTTAAGTATTTACATTTAGATAATTAAAATCTGGGTACACCCTTAAGAAAGATGCATACACTTTAGGCAAAGTGATTTTTTTCCTTTATACCACTGAAAGTAAATTACAGCCTCATTTCAGCATCATCTGTACCAGGTTCAGAGCAGAGCACAGTACTGCCTCATCACCTAGCTCCTTAAAAGGCATATGTTTTTTAAACATATAAACACAGTAAGAATGACCAAATGACTGCAGTTGTTTGGAAGGGCCACCCAACCACATATGAACATTGATGCTATTTATAATATAGAATGCTCACTTCAAACATTTATCATATCTTACATCATGTCTATAAGATATATTAAAATAGACATTTGGAGAAATTTTTCCTTGCCTTATGTTTTCCAAGTGAAACTGTCAGTTACAAGCTTTCTGGTTAATGTCCGTAATATAAATACAGATATACTGTGGTTAATTGCAATATTTGGGAAATAAAAGTATGCCTTGAATTTTCTGATTAGAAGTACTCGCAGAAGCCTTTTTCTTTTAATCCAGCTGTTGAAAACTACCTAGGATGCATTTTTGTTTATGTGTTTAAAACACACACTGCAATAACAGTTAACATAAGGCATGGAAGATTTCATCTGTTAAAAGCATTTTCAATCAATTTCTATTATGAGTCTTTGTCTTTCCCATTTTTTCCTTTCTCCTTAAAAATCCAAACCAAGTAATAATTGAGGATTTAAAATATCTGGATTCTCAATAACTTTTTAATGATATTTTTGGCTGGCAAAACTGTCTCCTCGATATCTGTACATATTTGGTTTACACAGAAAATTAAAGTTTTTAGTGTTTTCTTTATTTTGTGGTGGGGCTTTTTTCATTGTGGATTCAAGATTCAACCTCGTTTTTGCCTTTAAGTTTATATTGTGGAAATGAAACTGCAAAGTAGACAGTGGGCAAGCACTGATTTTGGGGGAAGTTTTATAATGATCAGTGATCAGATCTAAAAACTGAATTGGTCTTTTGTAACCATCAAGAAAAGCTAACTGTAAACAGATCATAATATTCTAAAGCCCACTTTTGACAAGAAAGAATAAATATCTTTTAAAAAGTAAATGCCCCTCAAATTTGTACTGCAACTATTTTCCAAATGTCTCGCCAGCCTCACAAGTTAACGCTAGTCGAATACAGCAGATTTTGTATTTATTGAATGCTTATTAAATCAACAAATTTTTCATGTTTTGGGATAAAAGTCTGCATTTAAAGATTCTAAGCCAACTAGAATGAGACCAATATGCCTAAGGAACAGCCACAAAGACGAAATAGCTGTTGTACCTCAACACTTCTTACCTAATTACATGGTTTAGGGACCTATCTCATGAGGGTTTTGTAAGGATTATATTATATAATGTATGTTAAGTTCTTTGCACAGAGTCTGGAGCATAATTAATACTCAGTAAATGACAGTTATTATTGATGACAAATGAAAATTCATACTATTTTTATGTCATTACTCTGCAAGCAAGTCCATACTTTATCTAATACAGTTCTGCCTTCTCACTGCCTGAATAAGTTAAAAAACTGCTTCCAAAGAAGTTGAAAAAAAAAAAGAGTATTCAAATGTATTAAATAAAACAATTAATTTTATTAATCAAGCTTGTGGTCATAAATACAACTGGTACATAGAGCCAATAAACTAGTAACTTGAAGGAAAAAAAGGGAACAAACCAAACCCTCCTTCCAGGCAAGGAAAAGGCCAGGCATGAAAGCCAACAAGAAGTAAAACTCTTCCCTTGGAACAATGAATGACAAATCCTTGCTTTGGAACATGAAATCAGGTAGCATCCTTTTGTCTGTCCTGCTTAACCATTAAGAAGAAATAGCAAAATGGAATTAGGAGTTTACAGGCTGCAAAATCTCTAATGTGAAAACATCAGCATTTTTTAATCTGATAAAAATAAAATCCTTTACAAGCAAAAGCTATTTTGCCAGAAAACCTAAGCACATAATGTAGAGACCTCAAAAAGCACAAGGATATGCTTTTACAGTGGTTTAAATTTTCACCCATTCTCCATTCCCCCTGCAATCTGTAAGTCCTCTGGTAGCCAAACGCTACCTGACTGGTCCTGAGCACATTGAGTGTATTCCTTGGTTCCAGTGCTTTGCCTGATTTGGGGTGAGATCGAATGACGTCTGTGAACTCAGAAAGCAGGTTCCCAGATGCTTGGGAAGGGTTGGGACCCTTACAACACTTTTGCCTTCAGCAAAAAATGTATTTCAATATAATTATAGTAGATAGCTTTCAATATGTCATCTCTATTATAGCAGCTGTAAATTATGAGTGAATTGCCTGCGTACAAGCATTTCTTCTGGTACAAGCAAAGTGGGAGAGCTGCACAGAGCATGATATATCTTTTCCTTTTTAACTGAGAACAAATGTTGAAGTCAAATTTCACTTGCAAAAACCAATGTGTCCATTTCCTTTTGGTAGGGTGGTGGGGGAACCAAGAAAGACCAGCTCAATAGAACGCCTTTACTTCTTAAAAACAAGGCTTCCCAGGAACCTTGGCTTAAGTTCTAGGAACTCACCTATTCTAACAGTTATCCTTTAACCATAAGAAAGTATTTGCAAGGTACAGTAAAGGCATTTTTCAAAAGTTGTAGCTAATCAACAATAAGACAGAGAAGCAACTAGGTTTGTCTCTTAGCTAAAAAGCGAGGCAATGTACCCAAGATGTAGTACTATAAGACAGTTTGCCGCAAGTTTTGGAAAATTATCATATTCCTGCTGGGTGTCAGAATCAACAAGAAGAAAATAAAATAGTTTTGTTTCCTTTTGGGTGGCAGTAATATTCAAGAACCTTACCCTAACATATATCCCATGCCTAATATTTCAAAAGTTTATAAGTGAATTTTTAGATGGTTATCATCAAGAATCATTAAATCTGAGCCTATGTAATAGAGACATATGATAAAAGAACAATTTTCTGGAGGGAAAAACGACAGGATTTTAAAGACAATACCACCTCTAAAACATACATATAAAACTGAGCCTTGCAGCTTGGATTTAATTTTGCTCAAACTGTAGCTCTAGTCTGTCTGCTTAGCTTTGTAAACGTGGCTGTGCTTATAAGGTACTTTAATTTACTGCAGTGGTGATGTTTGTTAATTTTATGGCAATCTAAATCTAAACAGGCTTCAGATACACTTTCATTACAGCTTCATTGTGAAACAGTAGAGTAAATAACTCTAAGATTCTAATGTAGTTTATTTCTAAAAGACCCAACACAATTTTCTGTTGAAGCCTTTGCCTTAACATATATGTTCTTCCTATTTACTATTAAGCTTTCTGTCACTCAGAGTACCCATGCTCACTTTTAGGAGGAAAAATATAATTTCTGGAAAGTGTAAAATAGTTGTTTTTGGCCAGGCGCGGTGGCTCACATCTGTAATCCCAGCACTTTGGGAGGCCGAGGCAGGTGGATCATGAGGTCAGGAGTTCAAGACCAGCCTGGCCAAGATGATGAAACCCCGTCTCTACTAAAAATACAAAAAAAAAAAAAAAAAAAAAAAATAGACGGGCGTGGTGGCAGATGCCTGTAATCCCAGGAGAACTGCTTGAACCTGGGAAGCGGAGGTCGCAGTGAGCCGAGATCGCACCACTGCACTCCAGCCTGGGCGACAGAGTGAGATTCTGTCTAAAAAAAAAAAAAAGTTAAAAAGTTGTTTTTCCATCTGCTCTATTCCCATTTCAAATGTAATCCAACATGGGAAAATCAGAGAAAACCAGAATGTACCTGAATTATTTTCCAGTTCTACATGGGTACCAGCACAATTCAATGAAAAAGGAAGACATATTTCCAGAAACTGATTTCAACATCTGATTCTGACACTAACTAGATGTGCGACATTGGACAAATCACTTACCCTCTCTGAGTCTCATTTTCTCCTCTATAAAATGGAAATTACAATACTATCTATTTCAGAAATCCTATCCCTTCTTAGCTCTGCTTAGCCCTTCTTGTAACGCCAAAGCATGTCTCTGAAAGGACCATCCAGATAAAGCCCTTGTACCCTAAAGAACTGAAAGGAAAAGTTGACTGTTTTGGGTCAAAATGCACCGATCCTAATAGCTTTGGAGAACTACGGTCACAAGAGCTATAAAAGCCAGCCCCAAAGACAACTTAAAAGAATTAAATGCTGCTACATCACTTCTAAAACAATTCCAAACCTACAGGAGAAAATGTGTAAATTAAAATTCTGCTGAATCTGCCAACTAGTCTTCATACCCCATCTATTCATTTGTACTTACTGTACAGATTTTATATATCTATATTTTTCCATCTGAAAGTATTAAAATGAAAAAGGAACTATATATTTAGATCATTATTAGGCTACTGATTATATCTACAAATAATTCATGAATATATTTTTAAACTCAGTGCTTCCCAATTTGATCTTCAATTAAAAAAAAAAAAACAAAAAAAAAGAGATAAATGTATGAGGAACATGCATATACATGTATATTTTAAAAGCCAAAAACAAAACAAAAACAACAACAAAAAAACCCTGGTGATTTGATGCTGGTATAAGCTGGGGCTAACGTTACATAAAATCTCATGGAAATTTTTGTGGGATATTTCTAAAACAGTGAGACTCAGGACCTTGTCATTGACTGACACCAGCTTCACACAACTTCCACCAGGGTGTATGGAGAAAGTAAGGAGGCAGGTGCAGAGACACATGGCAAGAGGTAGTAAGGAACCACCTTAATTCCTCAGCCAAAAAACTCAGTCCATTTGGCCTCTAATATTATATCTCTTTCCATGCAAGGTGACTGGTAGTGTTTATCTAGTAAGTAGGTATAGTTATTTTAGCATAAAGTTATACAATTAGGATTATACTACAAGTAAGAGTCATTTTCTACTGTTTATGCTCAGGGGCAACCTTTTCAACCATGACTTATTTTGTTTACTCTCAATTACTCATATGTCAAATCAGAAAGTGAGATTTTTACATACATACACACGATATTTTTCCAAAATTCTTATTTGTACATTTTCCACCAGACGTTATTCTTACAAATGAGACTAGACATACAATTTTAGATCCCAGAAAATCCTATTCCAAAAATAGAAAACATCTTATAATATTAATTTACACTACTTTTTAACTTAAAGCTATACAAATTTTTCTACTCTTCCTCAAAACACACTCACCTCTGGGATAGGATTCAGCATTTGCTTAATACCATTGTATCCAGAATATTAGAAAAGGCAATGTGAAAAAACAACAATGATATATACAACTGAAACTATCCAGGGAACATAGAGGAAAAAAAAAATCAGTATTAAAACTGATCAGGGGTTGCCAGGTATCAGTGGGGAGGAAAGAATAAAAGAAGAGAGGGATGAATAGCACAGAGGATCTTTAGGGCAGTGAAAATACTCTGCATGATCCAATAATGATGGGTACATGCCATCATAAATTTATCCAAATCCATAGAGTACACAATACCAAGAGTGAACCCTAATGTAAACTATGGATTTTGGGTGATAATGATGTGTCAATGTAGGTTAATCAATTTTAACAAATGAACCCCTCTGGTGGGGGATGCTGATAATGGGAGAGACTACGCATGTGTGGGGACAGGAGGTATATGTGATATCTCTCTTCTTTCCTCTCAAATTGGTCTGTGAACTTAAAACTCCTCTTTAAAAGAGTCTTTAAAATACACACAAACACACACAAAACTCACCAGGACTCCCATTTCACACTAAAGTGTGTGGACTTTAAAAAGTACTTGCCTACATAGTGAAATACTGACGGGTGAAATTATAGGATGTCTAAGACTTGCTTTAAAATACTCTTACCAAATTGGGGCTGGGTACACAAAATAAGAGCGGCAAAATGTTGGTAACTGTTTATCTGGGTGAAAAGTATCTAGCTGATTCTGATTCCTTATTTGGGGTTGAACTCTATGAAATTACCATATTCAACTGTTTTTGGCCTCAAAACTTAGCAATTTCATAGGGTTCAATCTAATACTATTCTCATTATTTTTGTGTACATGTATTATAAAATGTTTCATAATACATTTTTAAAATTACCTTCCAAATGACAAATCTTATCAAATGAGAATTCCTCAAACTTGGCAGCTTTTCAGCATTAAACTAACAACTAAAATATATGTAAAAAGACCCACCAATATTTTACTTTATTACATTAAATCTAAGACTCTCTTGTTTTTCCCCACATTTTAACATCTCTGAAATGTGAAAGCATTTTATAATCAGTAATATTTTACAGTTAAACTAGCAGTATTAATTTTTTCTTGGTGTTACATAAAGATGCAACTTAAAATCAAAGTTATCTGAGATTCAGTGTGGTTAATATAATTGCTGAAAACTGGATTTTTAACCCATATTCTCTTTCTAATAAGGAATTTAGCACATAATGCCTTGCCTAGCATTCCGTGTCCTGGGATACCCATAATTATCTTGGGAGGTCTCATACTCAGAGAAACAGGCCGGAACCTGCTTACTTGGTGAAGTTCCCTATAGTCTGGCACAATCCATAAGAATTAATTCCCAGGAGGATTCTGGAGCTCACAGCATAGGAGGGAAAAGCTCACTGTGCAATGCTTCCCTTCAAAAGTGATTAAAGCTTATGAACAAGGCTAGTGCATAAATGTTAATTATACAGAGCTTTGAAGAGCACTAAGTGGTGAGGTAAGAGGGAAGAATGACTGCAGGTGTGGTAATAAGGGCACGTGAATGTGCAGAATGAATAAAACTAAAACGAGTAGATGGGATAAAATAGGTAGAACTCCTCCTCCAAAATCTCAAAGGGTCTTCATTTCGTGACTCCAACAATTCACTTGGATTTTTGCATTGACCTTATTTATTTTGTAATTTGTGTTAACACCTACCCCTCACAGCCCTCAGAATTGGTTAGCATGGTCTAATAGAAGAGCAACAGAGGGTTTGTGTAGGACTATGAGAGTGGCGGCTGCTGACCTGTTCATATTTCTCCAGTTCTGTGTGATAGATTTGTCTGATCTGGGTCAATTTGGCTCTGTAATCTGAGTGTTCAATAGAGTTATCTGAAGAACCTCCAGAGGCTGCCGCGGCTGCAGCTGCTGCCGCCGATCCCCCACCTTTCTCAGGACCTGAAACCCCTTCTGCCAAAAGCATATTGTCCAGTCTCATTAGCTGGGGATCGGGAGGGTCCTCCTCCTGGGCTCCTCTGATGCTGAGACCTTCAAGGAAAGAGAGAGAGAGACAGAGAGAGAAGAAGCGAGAAACAGAGGACAAATAGTGTGAGTATTTTGTTTATTCGAGAAAATGATCAAACAATATCAGTGTACTACAATTCATGCTGAGAACTTCATTTTTCACATTTGATCGATAAGTTTGAATAAGCAGGAAAATTATTTTTAAGATAATGTTTACATGCACCCTAGAATTTTAAATACCCACCCACCACCTCAATTTACCACAGATTAGATCCTTAGAAAAAGGTAACCCTGGCTTCCTGGAATATTTTAATCATCCAAGCTTCCCAGATTTAGATAATTTAAGCATAAAATGGGAAGAGGGTAAAAAATTGAATGTTTTAAGAAAGAAAGAAAATAATTACAGGGATATAAAACAAACTCATCCAAAGGTGGTTATTCTGTCTCTCTCTGTACAGTTGGAGAAACAGAATTAAAATTCCCATAAAATAATTAATTCACAAGCTGTAATCAAAAATTGAAAAATAAACAAGATTAGATGAGCTTTTCCGTCATGTGATTTCAGAAGAGGAATACATACATTATCAGGCAATTAGCTATACTTAAATATATATACTATTAAATGAATATTGTTAAGCAATTGCCAGCAAACTATAAAATGAGGATACTAAATACAGTATTTAAAATGTGCCATTGACATGGCAATACAGTGCTGGGCACAGTAGTCTCAATCTAATTTTGCTTTTATATCAAGAACTTCCTAAGTGATGCCCAGTCAGCAACCTCTTCTGAGTACTATAGATCACAGCTGACAATTCATAGGTTTAATCAGGTCACATAGGCTTTCTGCCAAAATGTTTTCAACAACACAGAAGACAAAGTTTTAAAATAATTATCATGGTATAAAAAGCATTGGAGTCACGACAGCTCAAAATCAGCATTTTCATTAATGTGTAACATAATCTAAAACATCCCAGCCCAATTAACCTCTAAAAATCTGCTTCAAAACAGGTTCCCTACACTAGTTACAAGGCTTCTTGGGGAAGAGGGGAAAAGGAAGTTGGCACCTTGCTTGTTTGTATTTGGATTCTGTCTTTTGAGTCTGTGCCTGTTGTTGTTTATCCACAGTGGTACACACTTTGTGTCTAGTGTAACTTACATGACATAACATCTATAAGCTGCCAAGTACTCAACCGATCACCAACTCTGATTTTATATGCTAACCTAAAGCTACCATCAATTCTTTTAAGAACAGATTTCATTCCTAGATGCCCTGAATTACATCCATGGCATGACAGAGCTCTTGGTTGCCTTAACACAAATGCACAACTTTAATTTCTTCCCAAAACACTTTAAAGCTGTCACTTTCATTTAAAATTGTACTTCAGAATAATTTCAACTGGATAATAAAACTAACTCACCATAATTTAAAATTATATCTGTTGTCTATTCAGAGGCAAATAAGGTTTGAAAACTATAATATACTAAGACAATATATTCATTTAGGAGAGCAAAAAGATAACTCATAAAATGCATATCAACAGACTGCTGATAATTAAAAATAGGCAAATGTATTTGCTGTTTCTTCTATAAGTAAAAGGGACTGCCTAATATAGTTCTAGAACAGCCATGTATTGGTTAAGTTTGCATTTTTAATTTAAATCTTTAATTTTCCTCTCTTTTAATTCACTTTGTTAAATGTTTAAAATCTCATGACCTGTACATGCTTGTAGTTCACATAGCAAGTTTTTTGTGCATTTGGCATGCAATGAGAGCTTACTGAGCAATCTCTTACACTGCACTTTGAATTCTGTTTAATTTTTTATTCTTGTTCGAGGACTTCTCAAGTTTCTCCATTTTCAACTGAATTTTTGCCCACAGTTTTGTGTGTTTGTTGATTTTTGTATTTACATAGATACTGGTGCCTCTCCTGAAATGTGTTTTTTTTAATCTACCTTCAAGTTTCCTCCAGGTTTCTAGTTTTCCCCTTGTAGTTAAACACATTAATCTTTTCCCTATGGACATGTGGTGAAGTACTTTAATAGCAGATTAACTTCCATACCCAAAATGATTACACTTCCCTGCACATGTATGGCAAACAAGAGAAGAAGCTCAATGACTAACATACAAGGAAGTACACCATAAGAGAGACAGAAGGAAATTCATTAGGAAGAAATGCAAAAGGCACAAAACTAATTATACATATAAATATGTATATAAACCATCATTATCATACCAATAAGAAGCAATCCATAAGCTCAATAGCCATGGACACAAATAAAAACAATTATAAGTATACAGTATCGACTACTATAACATTTTACTCTTATAATGAAAAAATTTCTTATTTCTAAAATTATCAGTAAATCAACACTAAGTGCTCGCCTCAAGAACAGGAAAATATGTTTTAATGCAATCCTTTGTATTTACTTTATAAATTATGTGCATTAAATTTCATCAGAAAAATCATTTCCTGACGGTAAACTCATATTTCTTTAGATGAAAAGTACTACAGCACTTTGCAAATAGGCAACATGAAGAAGACTACCAATAATAAAGGAATTTTCATAACTAGTCTGAAAAGTGAATCAGTTTCTTTTCTTTATTAAGCAAAGTAATGATTATGGGATCTTTAAATAGTAATACCTGGTTTCCAAAATTACTTTCAATTTGAATATTTCTATTTATTTTCTTACTTAAAAACATTTAGTTACCATTTTATTCCTCATCCTACCTACCTAGCCACTCACTATTACTTAGTTTACTAACTTTCTAGAGTCACACTGGCTTTTAGTCATAATACCTACTCCTCTGGGCACCTATAAACATTTTAATGGGTCTAAATTTGCAAGGGCCAGAATGAATCAGACTGTGTGGTCATCAAAAGATCTTGATATCTTCAAATTAAACATGGTGAAACAATCATTTAAAATTTGATTGTACTTGTTTTTAATCCAAAATGTATGTATAATGAAACATACAGAGGTTTATAAAGGTTTACATCTAGGTTCTTTGGTCATCACAACATTATAAAGTTTAAAAAATAAACAAACCCTATTTGCAATCTACTTATAATCACAACATTCATTTCCATATCCCTAAGATTTAGACAAATCATACAAACACAGTAAAACATTGTTTAACAATGAACTTGGCTTTGTTATAAGCCTACAGTTTTTGCATATCTTTCAGCAAATCCTAATTAGCTGTCTTTCAACATGCTGTGCACCTGCCCCACAGATAATGGGAGAGAGCATCTGCATAGACGACTGCATTTGGAGGGCAATAAATAAATTACGGGTCAAAATTATTACAAAGCTTTCTCCGAATAAACGCATACCCTTCACAATTCTAAGCTGCAGATGTGAAAAGTACCTAAAGCCCACTCAAATGGTATGATTACGGGGCTGTTTGAGTTTAATAATCTGACTGTAATTCAGGCATTTTCAACAGCTCATTAAGGGTTCATTAATATATAGGCAAGCTTTTGAATTATAAATAAGCAGATTAGAAATCTGCATTGGCTAGATTGTACAGTAGGAGCCTTTCTAACAGAAGAACACTGTAACACAATGAAGGCTTGACCTGAGTGAATGAGGTGCAAACAACACAGTGCACTAACTAAGCTTTGTGGCTCCCTCATTTCAAGGACCAAGCCCACTGGACCATGACTAACCTCTGTTCATCCAGCACTGAAGAGTATGGCTTCAGACCATAGCTATTTCAAATATGTTCTACACATGGTCCTGAATTAGACATAACTAAGATCTAGCCCTACAATATTTCCATAATCAGGGAAGCAGATAATATCCATAATAATGATAAAAGTTGTCATCACATCACTTTTACTTAGTAAAGAGTACATTATTCAGACCTGCTGAGAAACAAAAAGCTATTATGGAAACTTGAGTTGTTTGATTTTTTTTCTCCTAATGAGCATACCATAAATTTAGGCCCCAAATTATTCATAAGCTTAGGCCTACGACGTCGCTGTAATTTTGTTTTCTGATGGACTTGTTTTTTGATTCATTCAACTACCACACCACAGTCTTAGCTCAGAGAAAAATGTTTTAGCAGAGTGCCATGTAAAACAAGGCCAGATCAGTATTTTCAGCAGGCCCTGAATTCTTGACTGCTTTGAAATGTGACAATTTTAATATTTTCAGTTATTCTTATAATTTTTCATAGCTTTTCTTTAGTGTTTGTTATTTTAAAGTAACATGCAGGATAGTGGTCAGAAGTCACAAAGCTAATTAGTAAAAATACCTACTTTATTTTCTGTGCTTTCTTCATTTAAAAATCAAGTCAGCCACAGTTTGAGAAATGTAACCCAAAACTATAGATAAAGAAGAAAGATTAAGACAGATGTGTTGCTACTTTTCTCCCCAAACATAAAAAAGGTAAAATAATTTTCTATCTGAAATCCTTAAGTAAGATGCAGTCAAAATAGGAGGCAGGACATCTGGAAATGAAATGAAGGTCACAAACCCCATGGTCATGAGATCTCATTTGAAACAATTACTTTTGGTTGTGAAAACTGGGATATAATTTGGAAACAGTGGTGAAAGACACTGAAAAACCCTCAGGGCATCACTGTCTAAACTAGACTTAAGTATTGGGGGTTGGGAGGGTAAGGTTCTCAGTTAAACAGTGGGTGGACTAGAGAGAAGGCTAAGAAGCCAAGTCCAGGAAAGGCAGACCCTTAAGTAAGGACTGACTGAAAAAGAAAAAA